>NC_029781.3:65653442-65653845 GCF_000817695.3 Arachis duranensis
CTGTGGGGTCCACAGATCCTGAGGTGTCAAGGAAAAGTCATTCCTGCACCAAATGGCATGCAAAAATGCGTTTTGAGCCAATTCTGGCGTTAAACGCCGGGTTGGTGCCCATTTCTGGCGTTTAACGCCAAATGCTTGCCCTTTTCTGGTGTTTAACGCCAGTGTGGTGCCCCTTTCTGGCGTTAAACGCCCAGAATGGTGCCAGACTGGGCGTTAAACGCCCAACTGCTAGCCTTACTGGCGTTTAAACGCCAGTAGGTTCTTCCTCCAGGATGTGCTATTTTTCTTCCTGTTTTTCTTTTTGTTTTTGCTTTTTCAATTGATTTTGTGACTTCTCATGATCATCAACCTACAGAAAACATAAAATAACAAAGGAAATATAGAAAAATATAACATTGGGTTG
>NC_029781.3:65653875-65654869 GCF_000817695.3 Arachis duranensis
AAATATAACATTGGGTTGTCTCCCAACAAGCGCTTCTTTAATGTCAGTAGCTTGACAGTGGGCTCTCATGGAGCCTCAGAGATGCTTAGAGCAATGTTGGAACCTCCCAACACCAAACTTAAAGTTTGAATGTGGGGGTTCAACACCAAAGTTAGAAGTTGGTTGAGGCCTCCCAACACCAAACTTAGAGTTTGACTGTGGGGGCTCTGTTTGGCTCTGTTTTGAGAGAAGCTCTTCATGCTTCCTCTCCATGATGATAGAGGGATATCCTTGAGCCTCAAACACCAAGGATTCTTCATTCACTTGAATGATCAACTCTCCTCTATCAACATCAATCACAGCCTTTGCTGTGGCTAGGAAGGGTCTGCCAAGCATGATGGATTCATCCATGCACTTCCCAGTCTCTAGGACTAGGAAATCAGCAGGGATGTAATGGTCTTCCAATCTTTACCAAAACATCCTCTACAAGTCCATAAGCTTGTTTTCTTGAATTATCTGCCATCTCTAGTAAGATTCTTGCAGCTTATACCTCAAAGATCCCTAGCTTCTCCATTACAGAGAGAGGCATGAAGTTTATACTTGACCCTAAGTCACACAGAGCCTTCTTAAAGGTCATGGTGCCTATGGTACAAGGTATTGAGAACTTCCCAGGGTCCTGTCTCTTTTGAGGTAATTTCTGCCTAGACAAGTCATCCAGTTCTTTGGTGAGCAAAGGGGGTTCATCTTCCCAAGTCTTATTTCCAAATAACTTGTCATTTAGCTTCATGATTGCTCCAAGGTATTTAGCAACTTGCTTTTCAGTGACATACTCATCCTCTTCAGAGGAAGAATACTCATCAGAGCTCATGAATGGCAGAAGTAAGTCCAATAGAATCTCTATGGTCTCATTGTGAGCCTCAGATTCCCATGGTTCCTCATTAGGGAACTCATTGGAGGCCAGTGGACGTCCATTGAGGTCCTCCTCAGTGGCGTTCACTGCCTCTTCCTCCTCTCC
>NC_029781.3:65658613-65658901 GCF_000817695.3 Arachis duranensis
TGTGTAGAGACTCTTCTTGGAGTTAAACGCCAGCTTTGGTGCCAGTTTGGGCGTTTAACTCCCATCCTTGTGCCAGTTCCGGCGTTAACGCTGGGAATTCTGAGGGTGACTTTGAACGCCAGTTCGGGCCATCAAATCTTGGGCAAAGTATGGACTATCATATATTGCTGGAAAGCCCAGGATGTCTACTTTTCAACGCTGTTGAGAGCGCGCCAATTGGGCTTCTGTAGCTCCAGAAAATCCACTTCGAGTGCAGGGAGGTCAGAATCCAACAGCATCTGCAGTCCT
>NC_029781.3:65667080-65668888 GCF_000817695.3 Arachis duranensis
TTTTGAGTTGATTTGGGATGCCAGTCGTGCTGGTGGTCCACCTGGCTTCAGGGATGCATATATCCTCTAGAATTTTGTCCAAGTCTTTATTTACCCTTATCATTCTCCTATTAAAGGAGTCTGGGTCATCTTTTAGTTGAGGAAGCTTAAAGATCTCCCTGATTTTGTCAGGATGGATATGAACAATCTTTCATCTGACTAAGGTCCTATGGTCATAGAGGGCAGCTCCAATTATTCTTTGCCTGTCTGTCTGCCATAGATTTGCATAGAACTCCTGAACCATATTCCTTCCCACTTTCGTTTCAGGATTAGCTAGGATTTCCCAGTTCCTGTTTCGAATTTGTTCTTGGATCTCCGGATATTCATCTTCTTTTAGATCAAACTTGACTTCTGGGATCACTAATCTTAGACTCATTATTTTGTAGTAATGGTCTGAATGTTCTTTAGTTAAGAACTTTCCTTGATTCCAAGTGGTTTTGGAATATTCTCTTTCTTACCTCTTAGGTTGGGTTGTTTTCCTTTAGGGGCCATGATCAAAGTGAGTATGTTTTTGTGATCACGGATAAGCACACCAAACTTAGAGGTTTGCTTGTCCTCAAGCAAAAGAAAAGAGAGAAGAGGGATACAAGGAGAGCAGGTGTGGAATGGTGGATGATGAGAGGGGCGCCGAAAGTGGATTTAAAGGGAGGGGTGGGTTTTCGAAAATAAGAAAAGATATAAGATAAAAGATATGATTTATAAAAGATAAATATGACAAGAAAAGGATATAATTTAAAAAGATATGAATGATATTTAAAATAAATTTGAACTTTATAATTTGAAAAAGATTTTAAAAGATAATTAAGTTTGAAAAGAGATTGGAAAAAGAGTTGGATTGAATTGGAAATCATCTGTCTTTATAGATGAAGATGCATGTAAAATCTTTGAAAAAAAGGATTTCAGAAATTAGGGATTTTAGAAATTAGGATTAAAATTTTTGGAATTGAAGGATGATATTTGGAAACATGTTTATGCAAGAAATCATGAATTGAAACATAAAAATTAAAATTTTTTTTTTGAAGAAAAACGAATTTTACCTCCTCCCCGCCATCCTGGCGTTAAACGCCCAAATGCTGCTTGTTTTGGGCATTTAACGCCCAATTGTTGCTTCTCCTGGGCGTTCAACGCCCAGCTGTTGCTTCTTTCTGGCGTTGAACGCCAGGAAGTCCTTTGTCACTGGGCGTTTTTCTGAACGCCCAGGACGCTCTCAATCTGGCGTTAAACGCCCAGAAGATGCTTCTTTCTGGCGTTTAACGCCCAGATGGCTACCCTTACTGGCGTTGAACGCCCAGTGGGTGCTTCTTTTGGGTGTTCAATGCCCAAAACGTTTCTTACTGGCTTTTTCATGCCAGTGAGCTTCCAAATTTTCCTGTAACTCTGTGAATTCAATCAATTGCTGTTTTACCTTTTAAAGATACTCTGACATATACCTGTAAAAATCAATTAATTAGAAAAAACGTATAAAATTAAATTTTGTGAATGGTTGGGTTGCCTCCTAGCAAGCGCTTCTTTAATGTCGTTAGCTGGACTATTACTGAGCTTTTAATTAAGTCTCAGTTTTGAGCATTCTTGCTCAAAATTGCTTTCAAGATAATGTTTAACTCTCTGTCCATTAACAATGAACTTTTTGTTAGAATCATTATCCTGAAACTCCACGTATCCATATGGTGATGCACTTGTAATCACATATGGACCTCTCCACCGGGATTTCAATTTTCCGGGGAATAATCTGAGCCTAGAATTAAACAGCAGAACTTTCTGTCCTGGCT
>NC_029781.3:65670115-65672865 GCF_000817695.3 Arachis duranensis
ACAATCACTTTTGATCCTACTAAATAGGATCTGAATTTGTTAATGGCGTAAACCACTACAAGTAGTTCTTTTTCTGTGGTTGTGTAGTTCTTCTGTGCGTCATTTAAAACATGACTGGCATAGTAAATAATGTGCTGAAGCTTGTCATGCCTTTATCCCAACACTGCACCAATGGCATGGTCACTGGCATCACACATTAGTTCAAATGGCAATGTCCAGTTTGGTGCAGAAATGATTGGTGCTGTGACCAATTTAGCTTTCAGAGTCCCAAATGCCTGCAGACACTCCTTATCAAAGACGAATGGCGTGTCAGCAGCTAGCAGGTTGCTCAGAGGTTTGGCGATTTTTGAAAAATCCTTTATAAACCTTCTATAGAATCCTGCATGCCCCTGAAAGCTTCTGATTGCCTTAACATTGGCAGGTGGTGGTAATTTTTCAATTACCTCTACCTTAGCTTGATCCACCTCTATTCCCTTGTTTGAAATTTTATGCCCAAGGACAATTCCTTCAGTCACCATAAAGTGACATTTCTCCCAATTTAAAACCAGGTTACTCTCTTGGCACCTCTTTAGAACAAGTGCTAGATGGTTAAGACAGGAGCTGAATGAGTCTCCAAATACTGAAAAGTCATCCATGAAGACTTCCAGAAACTTCTCTACCATATCAGAAAAGATAGAGAGCATGCACCTTTGAAAGGTTGCAGGTGCATTGCACAAGCCAAATGGCATCCTTCTGTATGCAAATACTCCAGATGGACATGTGAATGCCGTTTTCTCTTGATCCTGGGGATCTACTGCAATTTGATTATAACCTGAATATCCATCCAGGAAGCAGTAGTATTCATTAGGGGTGGGCAAAAAAATCCAGATTTTGGATTTTAATCCAAATCCAAACCAAACCATTTAAAAAAAACCAGTTTTAAACCAAAAAAAATCCAAACCAAATTATATTTATTTGATAATTTGGTTTTTGATCCAATCCATTTAAATGGTTTTAAATCCGGATCCAGATCCAGATCCAAATTAAGATCCAAATCTTAAAAAACTAATTTGATTGAATTTAATTGACAAAAAGATTAGTACGTAAAATATTTCTCAATGAATATATTTAATCATGACTTTATATTATTGTACTCTTCTACTCCTTCGCTTCATCTCCTTTGACCGGGGAGTCTCCACTCTCCACCGCAGCCGGCACCGGAGCAGAAAACTGGCATCGTCTCATTCAACGTTGAACGGGTCTCAGCTCTGTTTCTCTTCTTCTGCCTTTGGTCTTCTCCGCCGTCATCTTCAGTTCTTCACCGTCGCTGACTCATTGTATCAAGCTTATCAATCAACTCTACAATTTCTGTCATAGTGTGGGACATATCTGAATCTAGCTCCAGCACAAGCAGAACGAACAGTTCCAGCACAAGCAGAACAAGCAGTAGCCCCTGTTCTAGTTTTCTGTTCCAGGTTTTTGTCCATTTTCCATTTTATTTTATTAAGTTTGATTAATTTCCAGGTTCTTTGTGATTTAAGACCAAGAGAATTATACTAAGAGAAATTAGCTACTAAGAATAAGGGTTAGGGTAGTTAGAAGCTCAATCATATGATATATAAACTGAAATTATGAAGCTGTATTGGTTGAGTTTGTATTGCTGGATTTGTGCTTGATTATGTTGTGGCGAATGTTTAATTGATCTTCTGAATATGTGATTTTATATTGTGATGATTGAATGCTAATGTTATAAGGAAAATTGGTTTGTCAATTTGATGAGTGGTGCTAATGTGGATCAGCCACATGTATTTGGAGATGCTAATCAACAGAGTGGATTTTGGCCTAACACATTTTTCCATTGAAACAAACAAATGAATAAATTCAAGTGTTATAAGTGTGGGTTCTTTTGTTGGAGTTGGATCTTTTCATGTTTAAAATAACTATGATTTGGCATAGGCATATTTTTATATGAGATGATTGCTCTTAGAAAATAAAATATTAAACTTCTGACAGTAGAAATATGATTGCTCTTATATTTCAATTCACTCTTATAGATTCATTTCCCAACACACCAAAACCTATATTTCAATTCACTCTTATAGATTCATTCATCATTACTAATAAGGTGAGATTTGGTAACAACTCACCTTTTATATTGGATTCAAATTCAGTAGAATGTAGCATAAATGATATTATGATTTATAACAATAACAATAAGTTATATAATCTGATTCCTCTGAAAAAATGGCTTTATGGTGGTCATGATTTCTTCAACAGGGCTTGTCTCATCTGCACAGTGCCTTAAACAATTCCAAAACTGGTTGTGTTTTGTCTCTCTGTATTGGTTAGGGCATCTTTTGATATTTTGTTAGAGAGATATTTTGGTGGTATTCTTTTGATGTCTTGAGAATGATTAAATGTTATATAGATTAGTTATTGTCATTAGATTTATAAAGAACCAAATTCTAGTTGTAATAAATCTATACACTTTAAAATGACTTTAGTATTAATTTTACTTTTTAAAAAAATTATGGTTTAAAAATTGAATTTCTAAAAATTGGTTTTAAAAGTGGATTTTTTGTTAAAATATTTGGTTTAAAAATTGAATTTTTGAAAACTAGTTTTAAAAATTGGATTTTTGGTTGAAGAAACTGGTTTTAAAACTGGATTTTCAAAAACTGGTTTTAAAACTGGATTTTTGGTTACCAAAAATCTGGTTTAAAACTGGATTTTATAAAAAAAACCGGATTTTAGATTTGGATTAAAAAAAA
>NC_029781.3:65673137-65673900 GCF_000817695.3 Arachis duranensis
AGCGTCACCCTCCAATAAAATCTTGTGCATGCATCTGGCTGGGCTAATGCCCTTAAGATCACTGATGGACCACCCAAGAGCTGTCTTGTGTGTCTTTAGCACTTCAATTAGTGCTTCCTCTTCCTGTGGCTCTAAGGTAGAGCTTATGATTACAGGAAAGGTATCACCTTCTCCCATAAATGCATATTTCAGGGATGGTGGTAATGGTTTGAGCTCGGGTTTAGGAGGTTTCTCCTCTTCCTGAGGGATTTTTAGAGGTTTTATTATTCTCTCTGATTCCTCCAGATTAGGCTGAACATCTTTAAAGATATCCTCCAGCTCTGATTCGAGACTCTCAGCCATATTGACTTCTTTTACCAGAGAGTCAATAATATCAACACTCATGCAGTCATTTTGGGTGTCTGGATGCTGCATGGCTTTGACAACATTCAACTTGAACTCATCCTCATTGACTGTCAGGGTTACTTCCCCTTTTTGAACATCAATGAGGGTTCGGCCAGTTGCTAGGAAAGGTCTTCCCAGAATGAGAGTTGCACTCTTATGCTCCTCCATTTTCAGCACCACAAAGTCAGTGGGAAAGGCATATGGCCCAACCTTGACAATCATGTCTTCAATCACACCTGATGGGTATTTAATGGAGCCATCAGCAAGTTGAAGACATATTCGGGTTGGTTTGACTTCCTCAGTCAAACCAAGCTTTGTGATAATAGATGCAGGTATTAGGTTGATACTTGCCCCAAGGTCACACAGAGCTTGCTTGGTG
>NC_029781.3:65675798-65676967 GCF_000817695.3 Arachis duranensis
AAAAAGCACAAGAAAAATAAGAAAAGACACAGAACAAGACAAACCAAAGATCAAACAAGAAAAATTGACAAGAACAATTTGAAGATCAAGGAAGAACAAGAACATGCAATTCGAAAAATTAAGAGACAAGGAAAAACATGCAATTGACACCAAACTTAGAACAAGATACTAATACTCACGAAAAAAATTAGAAATTGATAAAAAAATAATATTTTTGAAAAATTTTTGAAAAGGGAATAAAGGACTCAGAATTTAATGACTTTATAACAACAAGGATAAATTCTTCCTAATCTAAGCAACAAAATAAACCTTTAGTTGTTCAAACTCGAATAATCCCCGGCAACGGCGCCAAAAACTTGGTGCACGAATTTGCAATCCGTACAACTAACCAGCAAGTGCACTGGGTCGTCCAAGTAAAACCTTACGCGAGTAAGGGTCGATCCCACGGAGATTATTGGTTTGAAGCAAGCTATATTTATTTTATTAATCTTAGTCAGGATGCCAATAAGGTTATTTGGATTTAATTGTATGAAGTAAAAGTATTTGGAATAAAGAATTGTTACTTTATTAATGGAGAATATGTTGGAGTTTTTGAGATGCTTTGTCCTCTGAATTTCTGCAATGTAATATTCAACTCAATTGTTTGTAAAGTTCCATCCATGGCAAGCTGTATGTAGGGTGTCACCATTATTAGTGGCTACTTCCCATCCTCTCAGTGAAAATGGTCCAGATGCTCTGTCACAGCACGGCTAATCAGCTGTTGATTCTCGATCATGTTGGAATAGGATCCATTGATCCTTTTGCGTTTGTCATCACGCCCAGCAATCACGAGTTTGAAGCGTGTCACAGCCATTCAATCCTTGAATCCTACTCGGAATACCACAGACAAGGTTTAGACTTTTTGGATCCTCAAGAGTGGCCGCCATCAGTTCTAGCTTATACCACGAAGATTCTGATTAAGGAAGCTAAGAGATGCTCATTCAATCTGATGTAGAACGGGGGTGTTTGTCAGGCACATGTTCATGGATTGAGGAAGGTGATGAGTGTCACGGATCATCACCTCCTTCACAATTAAATGCGAATGAACATCTTAGATAGGAACACACACACGTTTGAATGAAATAGAAATAATTGCATTAATTCATTGAGACGCTGCAGAGCTCCTCACC
>NC_029781.3:65677195-65688929 GCF_000817695.3 Arachis duranensis
GGGGCCCACTTGGTGTGTGCTGGGGCTGAGACTTAAGCTTCTCACGTGCCTGGGGCTGTTTTGGGCGTTCAACGCCAGGTTGTAACCTGTTTCTGGCGTTGAACTCCAACTTGTAACCTGTTTCTGGCGCTGGATGCCAGACAGCAGCATGATACTGGCGTTGAACGCCAGTTTACGTCATCTATCTTCGCGCAAAGTATGGACTATTATATATTGCTGGAAAGCCCTGGACGTCTAATTTCCAATGCCGTTGAGAGCGCGCCAATTGGACTTCTGTAGCTCCAGAAAATTCATTTCAAGTGCAGGGAGGTCATGATCCAACAGCATCAGCAGTCCTTTTTCAGCCTAACTCAGATTTTTGCTCAGCTCCCTCAATTTCAGCCAGAAAATACCTGAAATCACAGAAAAACACACAAACTCATAGTAAAGTCCAGAAATATGATTTTTGCCTAAGAACTAATAATATTTTACTAAAAACTAATTAAAACATACTAAAATCTACATGAAATTACCCCCAAAAAGCGTATAAAATATCCGCTCATCAATAGGCTAGCAACTGAATCTGTGAGGCCGTCGATCTCGAAGCACTCGTCGTTGAACCTGTCTAGGAATTTCCTAGTCGGCTCTCCTGGTTTCTGGGTGACCCCCAATAGGTTGATTGGGTGTTTCGCTTTGGCTATACGTGTCGTGAATCGGGCTAGGAACTTCTGGGATATGTCTGCAAAGGTTTTGATAGACCCTTGTGGAAGCATGTTGAACCATCGGATCGCAGGTCCAGCCAGCGTTACGGGGAATGCCCAGCATCTAACGGCATCGCCTACTCCTTCCAAATTCATCCTTGCTTCGAAGGCTGTAACATGCTCCTGGGGGTCCTTGGTCCCATCATACCTCATGTCCGTCGGCTTGTTAAAGTTTCTCGGAAACCGGACCTTGAGGATTGCCGGGTGTAAAGGGGTTGCGCCTATAATGACGGGGTCTTCTTGTCTTCCGGTCTCTCCCTTTTGGGACCTCCCGCAGCCTTCCGACCTGCTCCGAGTGGGTTTGGATGTTGCTTGCGTGTGCACCTCTTCGTGCCTCGTCAGGCTTCTACCCTGGCTGTCTTGGGTGTGGGAGGGGGAGCGGGTGCGGGCGTGGGACCTGCTTGCACCGCCGCGGGAGTGGCCGACATTTTCGTGGGACTGGTCCCTTGCTGCCAACTCCCGTTCGAGGTTTTGCACTCTGTGCCTGAGTTCATGCATGATCTTGGCGTTGTCAGCTCCGGTTTCCCCGAAGGGGCACCTTGCGGGGGTTTGGGTGTACATTTGGTTGGGTTGAACGGATGGTCTCGGGTGCTCGGTAGCGCGGACTGTCGAGCTCACCCTGCTCAAACGGACTCCGCCTCCTTTGTCGAGCTCCTCCGAGGTAATGGGTCGCTCCATGTTTGCGTCTGGGTCCCCACAGACGGCGCCAATGTTCGTTACCTGGTTGTCTCGGGTTATCGGTGTGGGGTGAGCTGGTGAGAAGGGAGTCCCGGACGGTACGCAGAACGAGGGAAGCTGTACGCTGGTGACGGCGGAGGTTGAACGGGACGGAGGGGTGGCCACCTGCAAGGACACTCCGACGCTCAAGTCAAAGTCTGTCTAAGGGTGGCAGAATTAGGTCAGGATTGTGACGTACCTTGGGGAGAGTGCTAACCTCTCCCCTTATATACCGTGTTGGGTAGGCCTAAAGGTGACTAGCCCACTGCCTAGAATGTCTTGCGCTGCTCCTGCTGATGCGGGGAGCGCTGGTGGTCCTAACCGCCGGGTCGGAGGATCGGGTTAGACCCTTGTGACTCCGACCCGCTTGTTTCGGCTAGGCTATTCGGCTTCGTATGATGAGCGTAGTGATGTGACCTTACGGGTCGGGTATCCGAAGGTTGATCCATAGGGTTTCTTCATCGTTTCGGGTTTGGGACGGAGGCGCCCTGACCCGACGAGTAGGCGAACTGAGCCTAAGGTGGTCTGAGGAAGTTAGGTAGGCAGCGGAGATGGGATCGTGTGGAGGGTAGGTTGGCGAAGGCTGTGGGATACAGTAGTGTGATTGGTATTAGTTAAAAATCCCCTAAGTTTAGATAACCCTGTTTATGGTTTATGGTTAAGTTATTTATTTTTGTTAAGCTTGAATATCTGTTTGGTGTGAAGTTCTAGGTTTGCCTTTGGCATCCCGGAACCTTACATCTTATATATTGGGCACTGTTACTATATTGAAAACCTCCGATTCTCATACCATATGTTGTTGTTGTTTTTCAGATGCAGGTCGCAACCCACCACGGTGAGTTTGCAGATATAGTAACAGAGTGGAGGATCTTTTATCACTTTTTGTAGGTTGATATGTTCGATGTAGTTACTCTCTCATCCTTTATATTTTTGTAACTTTGTTTCCTTAGATGCTTTATTTCTAAAAACTTTGAAAGATAGGTTGTTGCTATTTTAAAACTTCAAAACTCTGTTGTATTTAGTTTGACTAGCCGGCCTAAATTCCACAGGCTGTGACTAGTCCTCTTTCTGTCCGTGCCTACGCGTTTAGTTATCGTGTGTGAATGTTTCGCGTTTCGTAATTTCGCTTTATGCGACTTTGAGCTATATTCCTTCACCAGACTTCTAGTTATATAAATTCTTGGATATATATTATCTATTATAAGCTTTAGAACTAACGTGACACTTTGTTATCCTTTGCTTTACAGCTAGAGGTAAGGCTTAGGGTAACAGGGTGTTACACAGACTGTTGCATCATTTTATTCCAGTTAATAACAGCGAGCTCCTTTATCATATCCCGATTCGAGTTGTGCTCACCATACACCAAATCTACATCTAGTCGGATTCTTGAGTAATCATTGACAACCAAACAAATATTAACAATGATATTAGATAATGGAATAAACTTAACTTCATTATCAATGATATTTTTCTCACCCATGTCTTATCGGGTCTCCAATAATGGTTGAGGAGCATCCATTGAGCGACCTAAATACCACAGTCATTCCTTTGCCACAATTCAATGCACATATTAACAAAGGAATATAATTAAAGAACAAACAGCTAGAAAATTGAATTTATACTTTGAAAAATGGTGTAAATTTAAACTTATAATTTGGCAGATTGTTGTGGAACAGCTGGTTCATTGAATTTATACTTTGAAAATTGAATGTTTCTAAAGGAAGGTTTTCACCAAAATTCTTGTCGGACAAAAATTTCTCAAGGTAATTTAACACATTATTAATGACACTCTTACGCTCTGTCATTAATGTGCACTTTTTGAAAGAGTCTAGATATCTCACGGTCTCGTAAAGTAAATCAACCACTATGAGAAATCAATGGCTATTGAGGTAAACTGGCACAAAAATCTACAACAACATTCGGAAAATAACCTTAACTAAAAATAACCATGAAATATTATTATATGAATTAATTGAAAGTTCAACAAAATTAACGATCCTAGTGTAAACTGGCAAGGTCTCCCATGAAGTTATCCTTGATGTATTTCATTGTGCCGACACAGTTCTATTTTGGGCTTAAAACAATTTGCTGCAATGAATATTGAACTAAGTTAGGAATCTTATTATGTTTCTAGTCTATCTGGGAAGATATATTAAATTTGAAGACTAAATTTTGATATGCCAAGGGACTTATAGAAAACGTCGGTGGCAGAAATCATTGGTTGCCATATAAGTTTTATTTTGGCTCAAAATGTCCTTTGGTGAGCATCGAACAAACTAAGGTAAAGAGCTATGGAGTACAAAAAATCGTAGTTATTCTGCACTAATCCAAATTTGATAATTTTACAAGGATAATAAATAAATAATGCAAAACTAATTCTTACATCACCAATTATTGGCTTGCCAAGCAATTATAGTCAGAAGAGTCTTGTGTGTACCACTACAATGATCGTTTGGAACAAGCACTTCCCTAAAATCATAGAATCAGAATATTATACTATATTAGTAGAAAAGGTTATAAAAAATTATATGACAAATTAGCAATAAAATGAGAAATAAGTTAATTTTACTTACTCTGGATCCAAATTTTTTCCAAAGATGTAGGCAGCAATGGCCAATTCTTTATCAAAAAATTTCATTTCTTTAGTTGGCCGAAATAAAAGGTCCAAACACTATAAAAAAATGACAACAAAAAAAAAGTTTAGTACTAAGTAATTTTTATCGACACAAAGTAAAAAAAAAAGCAATTATAAAAATAATATAAATCATTTATAAGTTGAATTTTTTTACCAACTATAATTACTAACCATCTTTACATGTCATTTGTTTAATCTTCCTTCTGTTTTATAAAGTTAGACTACGTTTATTTACTCAAAATGTACACACAAAATCAGCTAGATATATTTTTTTGCGTATTAAAAAATAAAAAATTTTTCATCTACTAAGTTATCCGAAAAGTTAAGTGCTAACACGTGGCATGTCATCTCCGTCCAAAAAATTATAGTTAAGTAGTTGTTGTAGTAAAGCCATGGATGCCTTAGAGGAAGCTTCTCTACAAATTGCAATTCTTTCGGCAACTCCAAAAAATATGATAATTATTTTAGGCACTGTTACTTATTTGTCAATAATGTCATCTCAAATGATCAGCTTTCCACGATATCAACAAATCAAATTCTCATATTAGCAAATAAAATTTAGCTCCCTAATATTAATCAGGGTTCTAGTCAACCTTTCAATGTCACTAACAGGCACAATTTTTTATGACCAAAAAAAGAAACTGGTACTCACGAGTCTAAAATACTAAATAATAAAGCTAGACATCATGTCTAGTGAAAAACGGAGAACTTGAGGAGGAAATTGTATTTTATGACTTAACATTAATATTATAATATGTGAGAATACTAAAAAGTTCTTCACCCTTAAATGGGAACAGTGACAAATCCAATGCTTGAATGATGATGTACTTTGTGAACTATAACACCATTTATTGTGTACTATTTTGATCAAATTCTATCTAAGTGGTATTTAATAGTTGTAATTTAAAAATAAAAAGATAAAACCTTAACTGCGGTGACCGGTAATTCACATTTTTTCCCTTGCACCTCCAAGTACTCTTCTTTGTGACTGGTTCGTCACCCAAACAGATTCAGGGATTGGCATCAAGTATTTCTTTCAAAGGGTCTGACAGCGGAGTAACAACTGGAGCAGTATTCGAAAGCTTTACGCATTTTAAAGTGTCTAATGGCAGTGTAACAACTGGAGTAGTATTCGAAAGCTTTACACCATCACCCACTTTTTGGTGAGAAACCAACCATTTTCATAATTTTTGTGAGAACTGTTGTTATTCCTTGCATAACAGCTTTGCAAATCATCGTTGACAGTGCCTCGGTAACACACTTTCCAAGCTACAAGATGCCATAAAATAAGACGCGTTACTTGTATAATAATGTAACAACACAGCAACTATAAACATCACAAAAGATAATTAAAGACATGTTAAATAGAGTATGCCAAGAAAGTAATGCATATTCGGGTATTGTAGCATTAAAAATAGATTACCTTCTCATTCAAGGTGGAGAAGTCCATGTTTGATTCTTCCTTAGAAGTTACAGATGCATCCAGTGTGTACTGTTCAACCTAAATAAATTTCAGTATTTTTATTATACTAAAAAAACTACTAAATAGAATTTACAAAAGACTAATAATCCGATCATTTAACAAAAACAAGCGAGATTACCTTACTCATATTCTCTACTCCTCTGATATGCAGTGATTGTAAAAAGAGTGTTAGGTTTAAAACTTCATGATAAACACTGTTATTTATAGAGATAACTAACAAAGATAACAAAAAATTTATTTTTTTGGAAATAAGGATATCCTAATAAATGCGAAAAGATATCTAATTTTTAAATTAAATCCAATTTTTTGTTAAAATATTGTAACAAATAACTAAGATATTTAATTTTTTTTATTTGATATTCAAATTTAAATTAAATTCAAACTATCATTTTTTCAAATTGTTTATTCTTATAAGTAGAAAACGTATGGAAATTTACTCCTTTTTATCTTTTTAGTAAATGATTAAAAAATAAAAAATTTATCTTAGCATTATTCTTGGAGTATATGATTAGCGGCATTCAAGAGAATCCGGAAGGTCTAACCTTGTCTGTGGTATTCTGAGTAGGATTCAATGATTGAATGACTGTGACGTGCTTCAAACTCCTAGCAGGCGGGGCGTTAGTGACAGACGCAAAAGAATCGATGGATTCTATTCCGGCCTGACCGAGAACCGACAGCTGAATTCCGCTATGCTGTGACAGAGCATATGCAATCGCTTTCACTGAGAGGATGGGAGGTAGCCATTGACAACGGTGAAACCCTACACAAGCTTGCCATGGAAAGGAATAAGAAGGATTGGATGAAGACAGTAGGAAAGCAGAGAGACGGAAGGGAAGGCATCTTCATGCGCTTATCTGAAGCTCCTACCAATGAATTACATAAGTATCTCTATCTTTACCTTTGTGTTATTTTCGTTCATCACCCATATACAATTGAGTTTGCCTGACTAGGATTTACAAGATAACCATAGCTTGCTTCATACTAACAATCTCCGTGGGATCGACCCTTACTCGCGTAAGGTTTATTACTTGGACGACCCAGTGCACTTGCTGGTTAGTTGTGCGAAGTTGTGTAATGCCATGGTATTGAGCCACCAAGTTTTTGGGGTTCATGACCGGGGATTATGAGAGTTGTGAAAAAGTATTGTTCACAATTTCGCGCACCAGCATTCATCCCTCAAAATTATTCCTCCGAAGTATGCGTTTTCTCTCTGGTTACAAGGTGGTAGGGCATTATCCCACGTAATCATGCGGCATCCAGAGGAAGGTGGTAGGGCACTCTCCCTCGGAACGTTTCTCTCTAAATGGAGAAGGTAGTAGGGCACTCATCCCTCAGAATTATTCGTCCTGAGTATGCGCAACAGAGAGATTAATCCGGGAGTTGCCGGCTGGATTTTGTGTCAGGTTTGATACTATAACCGACATGTGATATCACAGCCAATAGGACTGGCATTCATCATATGCATCTCTTATGTGCTTGTTTGCTTTAATTACTTGCAATTTGCCTAATTGTATAATATGCCCACCTGCTTATTGAATTACTTGCTATACATGAATATTACCTATGTATTATTTGTTTGCATATACTTGTGATTGTCTGGTGCTGAGGAAGTTAGGTAGGCAGCGGAGATGGGATCGTGTGGAGGGTAGGTTGGCGAAGGCTGTGGGATACAGTAGTGTGATTGGTATTAGTTAAAAATCCCCTAAGTTTAGATAACCCTGTTTATGGTTTATGGTTAAGTTATTTATTTTTGTTAAGCTTGAATATCTGTTTGGTGTGAAGTTCTAGGTTTGCCTTTGGCATCCCGGAACCTTACATCTTATATATTGGGCACTGTTACTATATTGAAAACCTCCGATTCTCATACCATATGTTGTTGTTGTTTTTCAGATGCAGGTCGCAACCCACCACGGTGAGTTTGCAGATATAGTAACAGAGTGGAGGATCTTTTATCACTTTTTGTAGGTTGATATGTTCGATGTAGTTACTCTCTCATCCTTTATATTTTTGTAACTTTGTTTCCTTAGATGCTTTATTTCTAAAAACTTTGAAAGATAGGTTGTTGCTATTTTAAAACTTCAAAACTCTGTTGTATTTAGTTTGACTAGCCGGCCTAAATTCCACAGGCTGTGACTAGTCCTCTTTCTGTCCGTGCCTACGCGTTTAGTTATCGTGTGTGAATGTTTCGCGTTTCGTAATTTCGCTTTATGCGACTTTGAGCTATATTCCTTCACCAGACTTCTAGTTATATAAATTCTTGGATATATATTATCTATTATAAGCTTTAGAACTAACGTGACACTTTGTTATCCTTTGCTTTACAGCTAGAGGTAAGGCTTAGGGTAACAGGGTGTTACACAGACTGTTGCATCATTTTATTCCAGTTAATAACAGCGAGCTCCTTTATCATATCCCGATTCGAGTTGTGCTCACCATACACCAAATCTACATCTAGTCGGATTCTTGAGTAATCATTGACAACCAAACAAATATTAACAATGATATTAGATAATGGAATAAACTTAACTTCATTATCAATGATATTTTTCTCACCCATGTCTTATCGGGTCTCCAATAATGGTTGAGGAGCATCCATTGAGCGACCTAAATACCACAGTCATTCCTTTGCCACAATTCAATGCACATATTAACAAAGGAATATAATTAAAGAACAAACAGCTAGAAAATTGAATTTATACTTTGAAAAATGGTGTAAATTTAAACTTATAATTTGGCAGATTGTTGTGGAACAGCTGGTTCATTGAATTTATACTTTGAAAATTGAATGTTTCTAAAGGAAGGTTTTCACCAAAATTCTTGTCGGACAAAAATTTCTCAAGGTAATTTAACACATTATTAATGACACTCTTACGCTCTGTCATTAATGTGCACTTTTTGAAAGAGTCTAGATATCTCACGGTCTCGTAAAGTAAATCAACCACTATGAGAAATCAATGGCTATTGAGGTAAACTGGCACAAAAATCTACAACAACATTCGGAAAATAACCTTAACTAAAAATAACCATGAAATATTATTATATGAATTAATTGAAAGTTCAACAAAATTAACGATCCTAGTGTAAACTGGCAAGGTCTCCCATGAAGTTATCCTTGATGTATTTCATTGTGCCGACACAGTTCTATTTTGGGCTTAAAACAATTTGCTGCAATGAATATTGAACTAAGTTAGGAATCTTATTATGTTTCTAGTCTATCTGGGAAGATATATTAAATTTGAAGACTAAATTTTGATATGCCAAGGGACTTATAGAAAACGTCGGTGGCAGAAATCATTGGTTGCCATATAAGTTTTATTTTGGCTCAAAATGTCCTTTGGTGAGCATCGAACAAACTAAGGTAAAGAGCTATGGAGTACAAAAAATCGTAGTTATTCTGCACTAATCCAAATTTGATAATTTTACAAGGATAATAAATAAATAATGCAAAACTAATTCTTACATCACCAATTATTGGCTTGCCAAGCAATTATAGTCAGAAGAGTCTTGTGTGTACCACTACAATGATCGTTTGGAACAAGCACTTCCCTAAAATCATAGAATCAGAATATTATACTATATTAGTAGAAAAGGTTATAAAAAATTATATGACAAATTAGCAATAAAATGAGAAATAAGTTAATTTTACTTACTCTGGATCCAAATTTTTTCCAAAGATGTAGGCAGCAATGGCCAATTCTTTATCAAAAAATTTCATTTCTTTAGTTGGCCGAAATAAAAGGTCCAAACACTATAAAAAAATGACAACAAAAAAAAAGTTTAGTACTAAGTAATTTTTATCGACACAAAGTAAAAAAAAAAGCAATTATAAAAATAATATAAATCATTTATAAGTTGAATTTTTTTACCAACTATAATTACTAACCATCTTTACATGTCATTTGTTTAATCTTCCTTCTGTTTTATAAAGTTAGACTACGTTTATTTACTCAAAATGTACACACAAAATCAGCTAGATATATTTTTTTGCGTATTAAAAAATAAAAAATTTTTCATCTACTAAGTTATCCGAAAAGTTAAGTGCTAACACGTGGCATGTCATCTCCGTCCAAAAAATTATAGTTAAGTAGTTGTTGTAGTAAAGCCATGGATGCCTTAGAGGAAGCTTCTCTACAAATTGCAATTCTTTCGGCAAGTCCAAAAAATATGATAATTATTTTAGGCACTGTTACTTATTTGTCAATAATGTCATCTCAAATGATCAGCTTTCCACGATATCAACAAATCAAATTCTCATATTAGCAAATAAAATTTAGCTCCCTAATATTAATCAGGGTTCTAGTCAACCTTTCAATGTCACTAACAGGCACAATTTTTTATGACCAAAAAAAGAAACTGGTACTCACGAGTCTAAAATACTAAATAATAAAGCTAGACATCATGTCTAGTGAAAAACGGAGAACTTGAGGAGGAAATTGTATTTTATGACTTAACATTAATATTATAATATGTGAGAATACTAAAAAGTTCTTCACCCTTAAATGGGAACAGTGACAAATCCAATGCTTGAATGATGATGTACTTTGTGAACTATAACACCATTTATTGTGTACTATTTTGATCAAATTCTATCTAAGTGGTATTTAATAGTTGTTATTTAAAAATAAAAAGATAAAACCTTAACTGCGGTGACCGGTAATTCACATTTTTTCCCTTGCACCTCCAAGTACTCTTCTTTGTGACTGGTTCGTCACCCAAACAGATTCAGGGATTGGCATCAAGTATTTCTTTCAAAGGGTCTGACAGCGGAGTAACAACTGGAGCAGTATTCGAAAGCTTTACGCATTTTAAAGTGTCTAATGGCAGTGTAACAACTGGAGTAGTATTCGAAAGCTTTACACCATCACCCACTTTTTGGTGAGAAACCAACCATTTTCACAATTTTTGTGAGAACTGCTGTTATTCCTTGCATAACAGCTTTGCAAATCATCGTTGACAGTGCCTCGGTAACACACTTTCCAAGCTACAAGATGCCATAAAATAAGACGCGTTACTTGTATAATAATGTAACAACACAGCAACTATAAACATCACAAAAGATAATTAAAGACATGTTAAATAGAGTATGCCAAGAAAGTAATGCATATTCGGGTATTGTAGCATTAAAAATAGATTACCTTCTCATTCAAGGTGGAGAAGTCCATGTTTGATTCTTCCTTAGAAGTTACAGATGCATCCAGTGTGTACTGTTCAACCTAAATAAATTTCAGTATTTTTATTATACTAAAAAAACTACTAAATAGAATTTACAAAAGACTAATAATCCGATCATTTAACAAAAACAAGCGAGATTACCTTACTCATATTCTTTACTCCTCTGATATACAGTGATTGTAAAAAGAGTGTTAGGTTTAAAACTTCATGATAAACACTGTTATTTATAGAGATAACTAACAAAGATAACAAAAAATTTATTTTTTTATAAAAATATCCTAATAAATAAAAAAGATATTATAATTTTTCAACTAATATTCAAATTAAATCCAATTTTTTGTAAAGATATCGTAACAAATAATTAAGATATTTTATTTTTTCTTTTGATATTCAAATTCAAATTTAAATTCAATCTACTATTTTTTTCATAAAGATGTCTTACTTTATAATTACGTTAATCTAAACTTGGAATAAATCGTTGTTGGTCTTTGATTTTAAAATAATTCAAACTTGAAAACTTTTAGATGTAAAGATTCTGTCATGATGGTCAGTAATTTTTATATTTGCTATTGTGGTTTCTTATTTCCTTTCTTTTTTCTTATTCATTTATTATTTTTTTTGGGTCAAATCCTCTTTTCTTTAAAAACCAGATTCTCTATAACTTCAGAATAACACAAATCAAACAGATTTTTTGTTAATATAAATATAAATAGACTTAGATGTGTCCATTTCGCGACATGAAAACCTATTTTACATCAATTTTATATTTACAAATTGTTCATCATTCAAATAAAAAACGTATGGACATTCACTTCTTGTTATTTTCTTAGTAAATGATTAAAAAATAAAATATTTTTCTTAGCATTATTCTTGGAGTATATGATTATATTATTAAGAGAAAGATAATATTTTCATTTATTACTATTATACATTTTTTAAATTATACAAATTATACTATAATTTTTCAAATTATTTATTTTTAAATTA
>NC_029781.3:65690025-65699148 GCF_000817695.3 Arachis duranensis
ATATATATATATAAGTACTAACCTACATGTTTGTGTTGGTGCAGTGGCAAGCCATGACTCTGCCTGATAGATACATTGAGCATGGATCTCAGAAGGATCAAATTCAAGCAGCGGGGTTGAGTTCAAACCATATTGCAACTACTCCTTTGTCATTAACCAATGTTCAATGCGATAATCGTTTGCTTCTCAGCATGCAAATATGAACCTTATTATTAATAGGATTTCGAATGTAAATAAATATATAACACTAATAAATTAAAACTCTGCCAAAAATTTGTTATTAGACCGTGTTTATTTGATGATTATTGAAACACCCCTGGCCTGCTGATGGGAATAGCAATTTTTACATCATAGGAAACAGGGGTGATCGGCTGCTATATGGCTAGCTTTTATGGCTCTTATATTGAGCAGAACATACAATTAAATACAAACCGTTGATAAAATTCAACAATCACTCACAAAGGGCAAAGTTTTGATTAATATTTAATTAATTTAGATATTAATCAAAATAATTATTTATACTAAAATAATATATATTAAAATATAAAATACATATTAAACATAAATTAAATATTATATAAAATACATATAAATGTCACTAACATACCAAAATGAAGTGTTCCATGAATCCTTAATTATTGTCTATAAATATCATCTCACGTCTCAAATTTTTTATGATAATAATAAAAAAAATTCTAAGTGCAAGATATAAATCATTATAAATAATAAAAAGATCCATATATATTTAAATAGTCTAAAAGAAATAAGTGCAAGATATAAAGATAGCTTGTATTTTAAAGAAAAATAAATTAGTCTAATTCAATCCATAACTACTAATAAAAAGATAACAAAATCCTAAGTCTGCATGACAGACTGCTGCATCTTTTTATTTCAGCTAATGACAGTAAGCTCTACTATGATATCCCTCTTCAAGTTATTAGAGTCATTCACCAAATCCACAGCCAGGCCATTCTTTTGTAATCATTACAACCTAACAGACAGTAATAACGATATCACATAATGGAATCAACATAACTTCATTAACAATGTTATTTTTCTTACCCATGTCTTATTACCGAGGATCCAATAGCAATTGAGGTGTATCCATTGAGCGGCCCAAATACCACAGTCATTCCTTTGCCACAATTTAACGCACATATTAACAAAGGAATATAACAAAATAACAAACAGCCATAAAATTGAATTTATATTTTGAAAAATGGTAAATTTAAATTTACGATTTGGTAGATTGTTGCGGAACAGCTGGTTCATTGAATTTATACTTTGAAAATTGAATGTTTCTAAAGGAAGGTTTTCACCAAAATTCTTGTCGGACAAAAATTTCTCAAGGTAATTTAACACATTATTAATGACACTCTTACGCTCTGTCATTAATGTGCACTTTTTGAAAGAGTCTAGATATCTCACGGTCTCGTAAAGTAAATCAACCACTATGAGAAATCAATGGCTATTGAGGTAAACTGGCACAAAAATCTACAACAACATTCGGAAAATAACCTTAACTAAAAATAACCATGAAATATTATTATATGAATTAATTGAAAGTTCAACAAAATTAACGATCCTAGTGTAAACTGGCAAGGTCTCCCATGAAGTTATCCTTGATGTATTTCATTGTGCCGACACAGTTCTATTTTGGGCTTAAAACAATTTGCTGCAATGAATATTGAACTAAGTTAGGAATCTTATTATGTTTCTAGTCTATCTGGGAAGATATATTAAATTTGAAGACTAAATTTTGATATGCCAAGGGACTTATAGAAAACGTCGGTGGCAGAAATCATTGGTTGCCATATAAGTTTTCTTTTGGCTCAAAATGTCCTTTGGTGAGCATCGAACAAACTAAGGTAAAGAGCTATGGAGTACAAAAAATCGTAGTTATTCTGCACTAATCCAAATTTGATAATTTTACAAGGATAATAAATAAATAATGCAAAACTAATTCTTACATCACCAATTATTAGCTTGTCGGGCATTATAGTCAGAAGAGTCTTGCGTGTGCCACTACAATAATCGTTTGGAACAATCACTTTTCTAAAATTATTATATTAGAATATTATACTATAGTGTTAGAAAAGGTTATAAAAAAATTATATGACAAATTAAATATTTATTGAGAAATAAGTTAATTTTACTTATTCTAGATCCAAATTGTTTCCAAAGATGTAGGCAATAATGGCCAATTCTTTATCAAAAAATTTCATTTCTTTAGTTGGCCGAAATAAAAGGTCCAAACACTATAAAAAAATGACAACAAAAAAAAAGTTTAGTACTAAGTAATTTTTATCGACACAAAGTAAAAAAAAAAGCAATTATAAAAATAATATAAATCATTTATAAGTTGAATTTTTTTACCAACTATAATTACTAACCATCTTTACATGTCATTTGTTTAATCTTCCTTCTATTTTAAAAAGTTTGGAGTAATATTCGAAATTAAAGCTTTACACCGTCACTCCTACTTTTTGGTGAGAAACCAACCGTTTTCACAATTTTTGGGAGAACTGTTGTTATTCCTTACTTGCACAACAACTTCGCGAATCATGGTCGATAGTGCATCGGCAACACCCTTTCCAAGCTACAAGATGTCATAAAATAAGATGTGTTACTTGTATACTAAGGTAACAACACAGCAACTACAAACATCATAAAAGATAATTAAAGACATGTTAAATAGAGTATGCCAAGAAAGTAATGCATATTCGGGTATTGTAGCATTAAAAATAGATTACCTTCTCATTCAAGGTGGAGAAGTCCATGTTTGATTCTTCCTTAGAAGTTACAGATGCATCCAGTGTGTACTGTTCAAGCCAAATAAATTTCAGTATTTTTATTATACTAAAAAAACTACTAAATAGAATTTACAAAAGACTAATAATCCGATCATTTAACAAAAACAAGCGAGATTACCTTACTCATATTCTTTACTCCTCTGATATACAGTGATTGTAAAAAGAGTGTTAGGTTTAAAACTTCATGATAAACACTGTTATTTATAGAGATAACTAACAAAGATAACAAAAAATTTATTTTTTTATAAAAATATCCTAATAAATAAAAAAGATATTATAATTTTTCAACTAATATTCAAATTAAATCCAATTTTTTGTAAAGATATCGTAACAAATAATTAAGATATTTTATTTTTTCTTTTGATATTCAAATTCAAATTTAAATTCAATCTACTATTTTTTTCATAAAGATGTCTTACTTTATAATTACGTTAATCTAAACTTGGAATAAATCGTTGTTGGTCTTTGATTTTAAAATAATTCAAACTTGAAAACTTTTAGATGTAAAGATTCTGTCATGATGGTCAGTAATTTTTATATTTGCTATTGTGGTTTCTTATTTCCTTTCTTTTTTCTTATTCATTTATTATTTTTTTTGGGTCAAATCCTCTTTTCTTTAAAAACCAGATTCTCTATAACTTCAGAATAACACAAATCAAACAGATTTTTTGTTAATATAAATATAAATAGACTTAGATGTGTCCATTTCGCGACATGAAAACCTATTTTACATCAATTTTATTTTTACAAATTGTTTATCATTCAAATAAAAAACGTATGGACATTCACTTCTTGTTATTTTCTTAGTAAATGATTAAAAAATAAAATATTTTTCTTAGCATTATTCTTGGAGTATATGATTATATTATTAAGAGAAAGATAATATTTTCATTTATTACTATTATACATTTTTTAAATTATACAAATTATACTATAATTTTTCAAATTATTTATTTTTAAATTAGAAAATCAAATTATTGTATTATTAATGAATAGTTTTTTTCTATTAATATAAATATTATGCAATTATTTTATGAAAGTTAGTTAAATTTTTTTTTACCAAAAATATCTCTATAAAAAATTTAGCAACTTTGCAAATCTTTGCATAATAAAATCATTGGAGTCTACGAATATACATTGCCTCTAAGTCAAAAATACTTTAAGAGAGAGCCATTGACTTTTTATACCAAATTAAAAGATATATCGAAAAAACATTTATGAAGATGGCCAGTTCCAAAAGTATTTATCTACACTTCCTTAATTATTATATAAATTAAAATAACAAAATCTCTCAAAATACCACTATCTTTGGCAAAAGAGAAGTTAATGCCACTTAAATAAATATAAAAGAGCTACAATGAATTTTGCCAAATTTCAAAGGAAACCTATATAAATTGCCATTAAAAAAGAAATTTCAGCTGCTACAGTATATTCATCACTACTAGAAATAGGATTTTTTCGGACAAAAATTTCAGACAAAATACATTCCGTTTGAATGACTTTTTAATTTCGGACAAATTTAAGACAAATGTCGAACAACTTTAGTGGAGGCACTGAAATAATATGTTTTGTCCTAAATTTGTAAAAATTTTGTCCCAAATTTTAGCGCCAAATTTTTCTTGGTTGGCGCCAAAATTTTCATACAGATTAGCAACACATTTTGAAGAAAAATTATAATTCGTCCGTATTCCATCTGAATATGCGCAATAATTTCAGACGAATTTGGGACGTATTTTGAAAAATGTTAATTGTATCCCAATTTTGTCTATAATTAGTCTTAAATTCTTTTACTATAGCTAACCTTTCGAAGTAGTTAAAATTTTTGCCCACAAATTTGAGACGAAAATAATATCATTTGTAAATTTCGTTTGAAAGTGTATCAGTTTTCAAACGAATTTCAAATCTTTATTGAAAAATTTTAACATTTAGTATAAAACTATTGTCTATATGTTAAAATAATCTATGATTTATCTCAAATATTTTTACTATTCCAAAATAATTTTTTTCCTAAAATAACCTTAATTATATAACTTATGAAAAGGTACAATTTTTTGTTTCTATGACTCAATTCCAAAACTTCTTAATCAAAATATGAAATCATCATCATAATAATTAACATCTCATTTATTATTATACATATTTTTGAAAATTGGATTAATAGGTACGTTAGTGTTTATTTATACACCCGTCTTTTATAGCAACTAATTTTTTTCCTTTACAAAATTAGTTTAATATATTTTAACATTATTCATATATTAGGAACATTATTTTTTAATTCACACAAAAGTATAGAATAAAATAAAATAAAAGTGTGCCTTGTTACTAAGGTTTTTTTGAGTGCTCTGCTAGGATTTTTGAGAAATCCTAATTGTGAAATTTTCACCATGTGTGATCAATTGAATGGCAGTAATCGCTGCTCCCAGACTGGACAACAGCCATGCACCAGGATCTGAGGAGGATCATATAGTGCAATTTATTGATGAAGACATAAAAGAAGGTATAGAGAGATGTTCAAGGAGCTTGGTTGGGAGACTTCTTGCTGACAGAGGTTTCAGTGCAGGGACTTTAGAAGCTGCCTTATTTGCAATATAGAGACAACCAGAGGGATTCAAGGTAATTGATCACGGAAAAAACCTTTTTCAATTTTTCTTTGGGAGTGAAATTGATCTTCTAAGAATTGAGAAAGGTGCTCCGTGGCTATTCAAGAACTACATTCTTAATTTAAAGAGGTGGAACGATGAGACTGCAATTAGAGAGGAAGGATTTACCCACGTTCCCATATGGCTGCAACTATGGGGGCTTCCCGAACACTGCAAAACAAGTAGTTTGGGACGAAAAATAGGAGAATCATTGGGGGAAGTTCTAGATTCAGACCTGTTTAAAATGAGAGGACAGAAGGAAAATGTGCTGAAGATCCAAATTATGATGGACATTACCAAACCGCTGCGTCAATCACTTAAAATTGCGGGGAGCAATGAAAAAGTGATAGAACTCAATCTCAAGTATGAGCGCATTGGTAATTTTTGTCATTATTGTGGTCATATAGGACATGAAATTCGAGCTTGTAATTTACATTTGGAGGATTTGGCGGGAGGCAATGTTAGGGAAGAACAATGGGGATCGTGGCTACAGGCTGAACAAACTGGTTGGAGAATTGCAAGCATGAAAGAGAATAAAAACCCTAACAATGTTGAGAGGGAAGAGAATAGAAGATAGAAACAGAAAAAGCCTACGCCAGTCAGCTTAATAAGAAGTTTTGCGAGTCATTTGGTCCAAGACAATAATTCTCAAACCAGGGGGACTGACGTGAAAGGAAAAAAGGAAAATCTGAGGTATGGAGGAGAGGAGGTAGGCGAGGAAATGGCTGATAGTGGAGGTACTATAGGAAAATGGAGGAAAGATAGTGGAGAAGAACATGTCCTTCAATTTTCTATTGGAAGTTCAGCGGAGATGATCAGCATAAAAGAAGGCAAAAGGCAAAGCTTGAAGCAGTTGGCGAGAAGGGGGTTTAAATCAAAATCATTTCAGTGCAGGGACTTTAGAAGCTGCCTTATTTGCAATATAGAGACAACCAGAGGGATTCAAGGTAATTGATCACGGAGGAAACCTTTTTCAATTTTTCTTTGGGAGTGAAATTGATCTTCTAAGAATTGAGAAAGGTGCTCCGTGGCTATTCAAGAACTACATTCTTAATTTAAAGAGGTGGAACGATGAGACTGCAATTAGAGAGGAAGGATTTACCCACGTTCCCATATGGCTGCAACTATGGGGGCTTCTCGAACACTGCAAAACAAGTAGTTTGGGACGAAAAATAGGAGAATCACTGGGGGAAGTTCTAGATTCAGACCTGTTTAAAATGAGAGGACAGAAGGAAAATGTGCTGAAGATCCAAATTATGATGGACATTACCAAACCGCTGCGTCAATCACTTAAAATTGCGGGGAGCAATGAAAAAGTGATAGAACTCAATCTCAAGTATGAGCGCATTGGTAATTTTTGTCATTATTGTGGTCATATAGGACATGAAATTCGAGCTTGTAATTTACATTTGGAGGATTTGGCGGGAGGCAATGTTAGGGAAGAACAATGGGGATCGTGGCTACAGGCTGAACAAACTGATTGGAGAATTGCAAGCATGAAAGAGAATAAAAACCCTAACAATGTTGAGAGGGAAGAGAATAGAAGATAGAAACAGAAAAAGCCTACGCCAGTCAGGTTAATAAGAAGTTTTGCGAGTCATTTGGTCCAAGACAATAATTCTCAAACCAGGGGGACTGACGTGAAAGGAAAAAAGGAAAATCTGAGGTATGGAGGAGAGGAGGTAGGCGAGGAAATGGCTGATAGTGGAGGTACTATAGGAAAATGGAGGAAAGATAGTGGAGAAGAACATGTCCTTCAATTTTCTATTGGAAGTTCAGCGGAGATGATCAGCATAAAAGAAGGCAAAAGGCAAAGCTTGAAGCAGTTGGCGAGAAGGGGGTTTAAATCAAAATCTGTCTCAGGAGTAAAAAGAGTTTCGGAGGATTCAGGAAACCCAAGTAACAACAAGAAATTTTGCCAAGAAGACAACACATCAACTGTACAAGGGGAGGGTGCCACCCAAAGAGAGGCACCGAAGGAGATATGAAGATGTTGATGTGGAATTGTCGGGGTTTGGAAAAACTCCTGACAGTTCACAACATTCAAGGGATTATTAAATCCCATTCTCCCGAGGTAATGTTCCTTTGCGAAACTAAGAACAATGCCTTATTAGTGGAGGGTGTGATGAAGAAAGTTGGTTTTCAGTTTTGGAAAATAGTAGATCCTAATGGCCTCTCGGGTGGACTAGTGGTGGCATGGAAAGAAGGGGTGGAGGTGCAGATTTTACGTCAAGAAAGCTTTTTTATTCAATTCTCTTATAAGAGTCAACAAGGTGGACAACAATGGGAGGCTATAGGGGTATACTTGAGCACAGAAGAGCGAAAAAGGGAGGAACAATTTCGTTAACTAATGGAAGTCATGGAAAACAGCAGGGCTAATATTGCAGTTCTTGGTGATTATAATGCTATACTAGCTAGCCATGAAAAGGAAGGAGGTAGACCTAAATCGAATACATCTATCCAAGCTTTTAATAATTTTATTAATGAGGGTAGACTATTGGATCTGGGTTATGAGGGGGAGAAGTTCACTTGGTGAATAGATAATTTGGTGATAACTTGATTAGAGAAAGACTTGACAGAGTGTTGGTGTCTAAAGATTGGAAAGAAGAATTTCCCAATGCTTGTGTCTCTCATTTGAACGATATTGGGTCTGATCATAGGCCTTTTGATGAGCGGATAATTTGTACGCTTTTTGGCATTGTTTTTAGTATGTTTTTAGTATGATCTAGTTAGTTTTTAGTATATTTTTATTAGTTTTTAGTTAAAATTCACTTTTCTGGACTTTACTATGAGTTTGTGTGTTTTTCTGTGATTTCAAGTATTTTCTGGCTGAAATTGAGGGACCTGAGCAAAAATCTGATTCAGAGACTAAAAAGGACTGCAGATGCTGTTGGACTGTACACCCTAGGCTACTAGCTCTCTATATATAGGACCTTTTACTATTGTATTTAGAGCTTTTGATCATGTTTTTATGATTGAACCCTCTTTGGGAGGCTGGCCATTCGGCCATGCCTAGACCTTGTTCTTATGTATTTTCAACGGTGGAGTTTCTACACACTATAGACTAAGGTGTGGAGCTCTGCTGTACCTCGAGTATTAATGCAATTACTATTGTTCTTCTATTCAATTCCGCTTGTTCTTGTTCCAAGATATTCATTCGTACCCAAGAACATGATGAATGTGATGATTATGTGACGCTCATCATCATTCTCACTTATGAACAAGTGACTGACAACTACTTCTGTTCTACAAGCAAATAAGGCTCTAATGTTTATCTCTTGGATTCTTTAACCGGAATCTTCGTGGTATAAGCTAGAACTGATGGCGGCATTCAAGAGAATCCGGAAGGTCTAAACCGTGTCTGTGGTATTCTGAGTAGGATTCAATGATTGAATGACTGTGACGTGCTTCAAACTCCTGAGGGTGGGGCGTTAGTGACAGACGCAAAAGAATCACTGGATTCTATTCCGACATGATCGAGAACCGACAGCTGGATAGCCGTGCCGTGACAGGGTGCGTTGAACATTTCCACTGAGAGGATGGGAGGTAGCCACTGACAACGGTGAAACCCTTGCATACAGCTTGCCATGGAAAGGAGTAAGAAGGATTGGATGAAGACAGTAGGAAAGCAGAGAGACGGAAGGGAAGGCATCTTCATACGCTTATCTGAA
>NC_029781.3:65699413-65757521 GCF_000817695.3 Arachis duranensis
TCCTGACTAAGATTTACAAGGTGACCATAGCTTGCTTCATACCAACAATCTCTGTGGGATCGACCCTTACTCGCGTAAGGTTTATTACTTGGACGACCCAGTACACTTGCTGGTTAGTTGTGCGAAGTTGTAGTGATCACAATTTCGTCCACCACCTTTACTCCTTAGCACAGAGAGACTCGAAAGAAGATCAAAGAGGAGATTTCGGTTTCAGGAAAGGTGGTGCGAAAAATCTGAAGTGGTGAATTTGATAAAGAGCTGTTGGAAACATACCATAATAGAGTCTCCCATGTTTAGACTAGCTGAAAAACTTAAGTTACGAAGACACAAGTTGGTGGTGTGGCAGCAACAGTCTAATTCCAATTCCCAAAGCAAAATCTCTGAGTTAAAGGGACGATTAGAAAACAAGAAAGAAAAAGCTGACCAAGCTAATCCAGTGATAATCTAGTGTTTAGAGGCAAAAATAGAAGATGAATTAGAAATGGAAGAGAGATACTGGAAAGAGAAATCAAGAGTTCAATGGCTTAACTGGTGGGACCACAACACTAAATTCTTTCATTCTAAGTTCAAGACAAAGACTCATAAGAAAAAGATCCATATATTAGAGGATGAAGAAGGGCATATAGCAACGGATACAGAGGGAATAGCTTCTATTGCTCAGAATTACTTCACAAAACTATTCTCAACCAGTGAACCGAGAGACCCCGTAGAAGAGATTTGTGATATTTCACCTAAGATCAATGCTACCACCAACCGTATGCTAACTAGGCCAGTCACAGAACAAGAGGTTAAAGCTGCTGCTTTTTCTATAAACCCATTCTCAGCCCCTGGTGATGATGGTTTCACGGCCAAGTTTTTTCACTTCTTCTGGGAAACAATTAAGGAGGATGTGGTACGAGCGATCAAGAGCTTTTTTGCTGGAGGTAAACTTTTAAAAGCTTTTAATCATACAAATATCTGCCTTATTCTAAAGATTGAAAATGCTACCTCTATGACACATATTAGGCCCATAAGCCTTAGTAGTGTTTTCTACAAAATTATTTCTAAAATTCTGGTGCACAGACTTCAGTTGGTCATGAACAGAGTTATTAGTGATTCCCAAAGTGCCTTTATCAAGGGTCGTTTGATCAGTGATAACGTTTTGATAGCACATGAATTTATGCACTTTCTAAAGAATAAGAGATTTGGTCAGTATGATTTGGCTTTGAAACTGGATATGAGCAAAGCGTATGACAGGGTTGAATGGTCTTTTCTCTGGGAGATAATGAGAAAATTTGGATTTTGCAACAAATGGATTAACTGGATCAAGGAATGTGTGATGACGATTTCTTACTCTGTTACTGTGGATGGACAACCTCATGGTTTTTTCAAATCATGTAGGGGATTGCGACAAGGCGACCCCCTCTCCCCATATCTATTCCTTTTTTGTGTAGAGGGACTATCCCATCTGCTCCACAGAGGAGAACAGAGACACGAATTTTCTGGATTGAGAATAAATCACAGCTGTCCAAAACTTAGTCATCTATTTTTTGCAGATGATTCTATCCTTTTCTACTGAGCCTCTGAGGAAGATTGTCATAGTCTTATCCGAATACTGAAGACATATGAGGAAGTGAGCGGTCAAGTGGTGAACCTGAATAAATCATCTGTTTTCTTTAGTCAAAATACCCCGGGACCAACTCGAGATCACTTAGCTAATATCCTTCGAGTGCCTCATGTGGGAAACCAGAACAAGTATCTTGGACTCCCAACGGTGATTCAGAGGTCAAAAAGAGCTACTTTTAACTATATCAAAGACAAGGTAAACCAGAAACTCTAGCTATGGAAAAGGTCTCTCTTGTCTTCTTCTGGTAGGGAAATCCTAATTAAAGTTGTTGCAACAGCGGTTCCGATTTACACCTTAAGCTGTTTTAAGCTACCAGACACTCTGCTAGAAGAGATTCAAAAAGCTATTATGCAATTTTGGTGGGGACAGAAAGGTAATGAATGGAGGATACATTGGGTGGGGTGGAAGATAACGTGTAGACCGAAATCACAAGGTGGACTTAATTTTAAAGACATGAAAGCTTTTAACGTTGCAATGCTTGCAAAGTAAGGATGGAGGCTCTTAACAAGACCTCATTCGTTAATCTACAAGGTCCTAAAAAGCACATACTTTAGATTTTCCAGTTTTTTGAGTGCTGAGACAGGAACAAACCCCTTTTGGGGATGGCGTAGCATCATAGAAAGCAGGAAGGTGTTGGAAAAAGAAATTCTCTGGAGAGTTGAAAATGGCAGATCAATCAGAATTAAGGAAGATTCTTGGGTCATGAACTTTGTGGCTATTACCCCTAATCCTACCCCAACCTCAGATCATGCTCCAAAATGGGTGTCTGAACTAATTCAATCAAATGGCCAGTGGAATCAACAAAAAATAACAGAGACATTCAGCCCAGCAGTATCCAGGAAGGAGAAGATAAGGTTACCTGGATGATGAACCGATCTGGTGCATACACGGTTGCGTCTGGATACAATATTGCTTTCCAATTCAATCATCCACCACTTGATTTTCTTCCGGAACAATGCCACTCGAAACCCCTTTGGTCTAGCATATGGAATTTGAAAAGCCAACCAAATATTAGAAGCTTTCTTTGGAAATTACTACATAATGCCTTACCGATAAAACTCAAAATTAGTGCCAGAATTGAAACAGTGAACTCGACCTGTCCTAGGTGTGGTTCGGCGGAAGAGTCAATCCACCATTGTCTGTGTTTCTGCACTGATTCGTTGGAAGCTTGGCACCTAGTGAATTTTTCCATCCCAAACCCATATGAACACCCTTGGCGATGTTGAAAAGAAGTTACAAAAAAAATGGAAGCTTTCAGTGACAAATCAGATCGAATGGAGCTAGCAGCTAACCTTCTATGGCAGCTTTGGAAGGCCAGAAATCGCTTCATCTTCGATGGGTACAGGAAACCTCCATCCCTTTGTGTTGAAGAAGCCCGTACTATGCAACAAGAACGAATGGGGATGAACTGACTTTACCTTTTCTTCATTCTTCTTTAATGTAATAAACTTTAATTAAACTCATTTGGTGGAACTTTTTCTTATGTATCCCTTTAGTGCATGTAAGTTCTTATTGGACCTTTTTCTAGTAATGAAATCACTATCTTGAAGAAAAAAAATAAAATAAAAGTAAAACCAAACAAAATTTGATAGAATACATATATGTTAGATAACACATATATTTTTTGTTATTTTGAAGAACGTTATTTTTTGTTTCCAATTTATTCTTTTATTTTCTTTGTTAGATTTAATCATATTTATGATAAAAAAATAATAAAAAATCACGAAAATTAAAATAAAAAATTATTCTTTTTTATAAGATTAAGGTATATTAAACATTAAAATAAAAAAAATAACTGTTGAACGTAATTTAGGAGTCTGTAGCTCTTCTTTATATAATTCGAGACAGTTATCTTATTTTATCCATCTTATCTATTAATATAAAAAGAATATTTAATTTCAAATGTTGATTTTATTAAATATTTATCTTTTAAGATTATTATATAACGAAGATTTAAAAACACAATTTAATTTAGATATTATAAAATTAATAATAGATATAATTTTTTAAATATCTATCTTTTAGATAAAATTTTACTTTTAAAATTTGTTATATGTAGTTATTTTAAAGCTGCTCATTTACTTTGCGCCAAAAATTAAAATTTTATTCAAAATCGCCTTTTAATTTCAGGGAATTTCAGTTTTAGAGTGTCTTCTCGCTCGTATCACATCTAGCTAGGTTACCTTGCCAAAAACCCAACCTTTTTTCAGAACCGCCTTCTGATCGCAGGGTCACTTCTTGATCTCCTTCACCTACCGTAACTTCCTTCTTCTTTTTTTTCCTCTCTCTTTTCTCACCCTCTTTCAGCGACGTTCATCTTCTCCCTTTCCAACTCGGAGCTCAGCCCAGCTCATCCTCTTAGGCATCACTGTCACTGCACCTCCAGGAGTGGCAATAACATAGTACCACTGCATTCTTTTCCCCTTTTTCTGCTTCAAGAACCCTAGTCATCACCTCAGGTTATCTCTTTGCTCTACTTTTCAGTCTATTTTCTTTAATTAGTTAGTTAGTTAGAATTTGCATGTTGTTAGTGGATTTAAGCAGTTAAGATAGGTTAGGATTAGTTTATTAGATATTTGTTAAGTTGCAAGTGTTGGATTATGGCTGTTATGGATTGAATGCCGCTGAAAATTGCTTGATTATGCTAAATTTTTGCATTGCACACCACATGTTTGATTGAATGCCTATGTGATGCTTTGCATTTGATTTATATGTTGTAGTTACTATAAAGATTAAATTGTTTTTTGTTAGGCACATTGTTCTTAGAAGAGGAACTTTTGGCTATATTTTGATGCTTGTTCAACTTACACTTCATTAGCACATTGATTTTGTTTTGTTTTGTCAACACCTATATGATTTCTATGTTCATAATTTTTGAATATTGGGTGAATCCTCAATTTTTGTGCATTTAATTTGTTGTTTTCTACAAGTAAAGAACCTTCACCGAGAGAATGTTAACTACTAAAAAAATGAAAATAGCTAACAACTTTGAGTATGTTATATTTTTGTTCTGGAAAAGAAGGATGGTATTTCAAAATTTATATAGGTTCCAATGAATAACATGTTATATTAGATAAAGCATAATCCTGAGATAAACCTTTAGGCACTGACATGACGACCAATAATCATTAAACCTTATGGCAGTACTGATATAATCATGGTCTGAGTAAATTGGTCCCATCTTCATTTGTCCACTATAGATATTTTAACATTGAGCAATATTTGAGATGCCAAATTTCCAAAGTCCCATCCACAGTAATTTGGGTCTGTAGCTTCTATCTATTTCTTTCCAGTAGTCCACCACTTGGCAATAACTGCTGGATGGCCCTCATAATTTTTTGTTCCTGGAGTTTTGAGTTATCACAGATAAAACACTGTCTTTGTGATGAAAAAAGAAAAATTTTAATAACTCCATTTATTTATTCCTCTGAGAAACTGCTTTTAGATGGGCTTTTTGCTTTGCTTCTAGTAAATTTTATGTTGGTCCTTGTTTTCAAGTTTGATGGATTGTCTTGCAGGGAAGATGATAAATGCTGGCTTTTTCCGGTCATCCTTTTTCTGTTCAAGTTGATACAAGCTTGTTTTGTCAATTGGCACATAGCAAATAGAGAAATTCAAGATTTTTCTCTCTTTTGTTCGGATCCAGATACTTTTTGGGCTCATGAACCTGGTTTATGATAGCAAATAGGAGGAAAGAAGTATTAGAATGTGAACATAGATGTTAAGCTTTTTGACAAACCCATTGCTTAGAAGGAGGCTTTGTTTCGTTGTGGTTTTGAGTCATGCTGTGTAAATACATTCAGAGATATGTATAGGAGAATCAATTAAGTACAGATCTGTAGCTTTGCTTTATTGCTTAGAAGGAGGCTTTGTTTTTGTCATGGTTTAAAAATTTAAGAAGTTTCTTTTCTTCTCATTACGATGCTAAATTTATGTAAAAAATGATACTTTAAAAGTAATATACATTTTATTTTTTATATTTATTTTTCAGACCCTTCAATAAAAGTACAATATAAATGTAGAGCATACAAAAAAGTGAAATATGTTACAAGAAAAGAATAATAGTTACATAAATCTTTCTCATTTTCTTAATCTTTCCATGGACAAAGATATGCTTTTTGTATTAATCTTCAATTTGTTCTCTCTTCCTTCTAAAACTTTATACATGTCTACTCTATTGATCCACCGGCACTCGATATGGACGATAACTTGCAAATCAATAGAAAACTTTATAGCATGTCACTAATCAGTAGTTTCTCAATGATTTGCAATTGAGCTCTCAAAAGTTTCCTAAGCCTTCACTTTCATCTCTGCCCTGGGTTTAAGATTCCAAAATCATTATCACTTTCTAATATGAGCATGCTCAATCAATTCAACTAGCCAAGCACTCTTAACATGTAAGGATGTTCTCTAGGGGAATAGGCACTCTTCAATTTAAATTATACATTAATTGATCATTACCCAAAGATATAAAATCTCCAATATAATCTCTGCTGTAAAAAATTGTGCCTGGTGTATTTCATCAACAACAGTTAATATGACAATGTTAGTTTAAATAAAAAAGATCAAATAAAAATGAAAAATTGAAACTTAAGTAACATATGCAGTAAAAAAATTGATGGTAATATAACTCTCAACCTTAATTTTAGATCTACTAGAAAGGCAAGTAGACAAACATAAAGGATTTTGTTTTGGACAAAAATAATAATAATAACAACAATAATAATAGTAGAAACCAAATTTTTGCTTTTGAACCTTTCCCTATCATTGCCTCCAATCAGAACATAGTTAAAAAATAAAATTAATAAAAGAAGAACAAAGAACAAATTAAATAGCACTTCAAGGCTTAGTCACAGTATTATTACCCTCATTTAAGTGCATCCAAGTTCTAAGATTCAATAATGCAGCGGATTATTTTGGTATATACTATTTAGTCATAGACAGTAAATTAATGAAGTATCTTTTCGAAAATTAAAATAGCAGAATATAAACTATGTAAATAATTTTATATTCGAACCAAAAGATACTTAAGACTTAACCTGAAGTGAATATTCATCTTGGTAATGTTTTAAACTTAATTAAGAATAAATAAAGGTTAACTGATGGTGGGTCAAGATCAGGCAAATATATACGTTTAGGCTTCTATGAAGGGATTTTAATACTGGTATATAATAAGTAAAATGTACGATCAATAAAATAAGTAAATAATTCAGGGTGTGTTTGGCAACCATGTTGGAGAGGATAGAAGTGCGTTTGAGCTTCTTGAAATTTTTACCTTTATGTTTGGCAATTTTTGTTTTTCTAAACGCAGAAATGATTCTGCCTTTGAACGCACGTTCAGGAGAAGCTAAAATTTGTAGCTTTTGCGTTTCACGTTCATGGTTGGTGATCACCCTTGGAAAATTAGATGAAAAATTTATTTATTTTTTACCAACCATACCCTCCATTTTCTTCTATAAAAAGGATTAGTTCTTTATAGTTCTTCCTGCTTCTTCATAATTTTTAGTTACAACTTTTTTTTTCATCAAAATAGTTCAGATTTGTTTCAATTACCATCAAATTGAATATTTTAATTTTTATTATATTTAATACTTATTTTTATATTTTAATTTTTATATTTTTATTGTATTTTTTATTATATTTTTTATTTATATGATAAATACTTTTTATATTATTTTTGTTAGTTTTTTGATTTTGCATGTATATAAAAAAATGATTTAGATGAATGTCTCTTTTAGAAATTTTTTATCTAAAAGTGATTTTGAATAGTATAATCCAAACAATATTTATTTTACTATAATCAATTTTAATATAAAAATTGTCAAACATAAATCATGTTAACCCAAACTTACTTTTCATCAAAATTAATTTTGTGCAAACTTCCATTTGCGAAATTCAAACACACACTCAGAGTTGAGGTTGGAAGTGATTACTGAATCCAAAAGCATTTGTATAATTAAGGGAAGTATAAGAGAATGATGCATGCCCTTCCAACTAAATCTCTAACTAATTAATTAATAATTTCTCTCTCATAGAATCTAGTGGCTAAGAATTCAATTGAATACAAGTCATAAAATTTTGGGTAGAATTATAATTCCATATGATCCTATGCAACATTCTAAGTAACATCTTTTCTCTTGGTAGCTCTAACAATCACCAACGGTAGGTGTTATAATACTCTTCTAATACTTGGAATTTTGAAATTTCTTTACACTATCAATATTGTAACGTGTATTAGCACAGTATTTTAACATGTATTTTAATTAATAGAGTTTTTATTATATATTGATAACATCTTTAAATAATTAATACCAACAAATTATATTTTTTAAAAAGGTTAATATTTAAAAAATTAACACTAACTTAAAATTATACTTTTAAATAAAAATTATAAAATAATCATAAAATATTAATCTTCCATCTTTATTTATTACGCAATGTTTTTTTAATTAATGTTTTATTAGTGATAATTTTTTTACTAAATAAAATAAAAAATTATTATTTTCCATAACAATTTTTTTATTTTTATATTTTAAGATTTATTTTGTTTTAGAATTTTATAAACTCATTACAGTACGATTTAAATTGTACTGGTATATTTTTATTTTTATTTAATTTAATTTTATTCACATAATTTAAAATTTTAAATTATAAAATCTTTAAATTAAAATTTAAATAAATATAATTTAATTAATAACTTAATTTAATTTAATAAAAATAAACGTATTCATATTATTATATTTATATGATTAATTATATTTATTCGATTTAAAAAAATAACTATTTAAAATCGTTAATTATAAATTAAAAAATTAATATACTCGTATTATTTTTAATACGATTATGTTTACAATACTCCTTTATAGTTTGGTTAATCAACAGTGTATAAAGTTTTTAATTATTTAATAAACCAATACTTCATATATTTTTATTTTTAAATTAGTTTTCTGTAGCTGAAATTTCTATTATTTTCTTTATATTTGTTTTACCTCTTCTACTTTAAATTAAAAAATCCTTTATATTTATTTTACCTCATAGCTCTCTTTCCCAAATCTCACTTCTAACCAAATCCATCACGGTCATTCACCACCGTCGCCGGTGTCTCATTCAACGTTATATCTCCTTCATTATTTCTATTGTCGCGTCACCGTCTCAGAGCCACTTCGTCTCACTGGCTTAGTTAAATTTAATTTTAGATTTTTATAGTTAAAACTAAATTTAAAAATAATTTTAAAAAAGTAATCACAAATTAAAAAGTAGAATAGTGTTACATTATCATCAGATTTGTAACTAGAGTTGTTCCTTCTGATGTTTAATTCATGAAATTAGGGTGTAAATATGTTTTTGTGACTAAACCCGGACCGATCATATCATTTTGCATTGATTTGAATATCGAATTAGAATTAGATTTCTAAAAAAATAAGAAAAGAAAAAAAATTTTGCAACGAAGAAAAATAAGAATAAAAAAAATGTAAATGATGGTTAAAGTTTGATCAAGGTTAAGTAAAAGTTATATAAATTGTATATTTTTATTTTTTTAATATATAAGATAATTAGCTCAAATCGAGTCCCAAACTCTAAAAAATATTTAACTCATGAAGTTAGGGTGTAAATATGTTTTTATAATTAAACCTGGACCGATCATATCAGTTTGCATTGATTTGAATATCGAATTAGAATTATATTTTTTTTAAAAAAAGGAAAAAAAATTTGCAAAGAAAAAAATAAGAATAAAAAAATGTGAATGATGGTTAAAGTTTGATCAAGGTTAGGTAAAAATTATATAAATTTATATTTTTATTTTTAATATATAGGATAATTAGTTTAGGTCGAATCCCAAACTCTAAAAAAAATATTTTGTGAAATTTAAAGTTTTTTATTTTTTCAATAAAATTAATAATAATTCCTAGATTTCTTTTTGAAAAGATATTTTTGTCTCAATCTTGTATTTTGTCCTCTTTAAAAAATATTAGAGAGTTAAGTCTATTTAATTAAATTATACATATAAATTATTTAAATTATATTAATTTTTTTAATTTCAATAATAAGTTTAAGAATATTTTTTGAGTGTAATGGAATGAAGTAAATATAAATAATTAAAATTAAAATACAAAATGCTTAAGATAATTAATTTTTGAAATTAGAAAGAAAAACAATAATTAAATTCATTCTCTTATACGAAGTATTTATTTTACATTATATAGTATACATATAAATTTAAATTTTTAAAATTAAAGTTAAATTCATAAATATTTATAAATAATTAATGGCATAGAATTTTTTTCCTTTTAATATGCTTCCACAAAATAAATGATATTTTGGTCTTTTTATTTTAATACATTTAAATAATATTAATACTAAAAGAATATTTTTGTCTTTTTAATTAAATAAAATTAAAATTAAAATTAAATAATTTTAATATTAAAGGGTATTTTTTAGTCTTTTAAAATTAATACTAAAAATATGTTTTGATTTTTTAATTTTTTAAACTTTTTATTTTTTCTAATTATAATGTTATAATAATTTTTTTAAATATTATAATAATCTAATCTGGGTAATATTAATCAAAAAGTGTAATAAGTCCAAACTGGCCTTTTAAGTCTAACGGATCCAATGTAAAATTTTAATCCTAGCCCAAACAAATTTTAAATAAAAAATATAAAACAATCATAAATGCTAACTTTTTTTTTTTTACTTTTTAACAGGAGTTTTAGTACTCCAAAACTTTAGGGAGTATGTAATCGCGTCCCATCACTAACATAATTAAGGAGTTTGTTGAATTTGAAACACTCATATTGGGTTGTGGTGTTAAATAAGCAACTTAATTTGATTTACACAAAAAATCATAGTATTTTACTAATCAAACTATGTATATGCCACCTTAATTAATTTTTTTTGTTGACCAAACTGACACAAAATATTCTTGACTTAGTGGCAACTTTCTTTTCTGTATGCTTACATCTCTGAATTAGCTATGACCAATATGAATAACAAAATGCATGACATATCAACTTAGTCTCTTAGTTAGTATGAATGTACAAACAAAAACTGTACTCTAAATTGTTTTAACAAATTTAATGATTATGCACAATGCACAGAAGAGAAAGGAAACTTTAGGTCAATTAGAACTTCAACTAAAGAGAAAGGAATACAATACTTACCATTCCTTCAAATGCTTTCCGTACAGTAGAGTTGAGATTAACTTCCAATAAAACCGGATCTTTATCCTCCTCAAATTCAAATTTTGTCCATCTGTTGACACTGACAGCACCTGCATAAAAGCTCTCCATATTTTGGCAATCGAATTAGTGAGAATTTGTCTAGTAATGGAAATTTTAAGGCAATGTTTCCATTGCAAAACCTTCCATGCTTTGGTAGATCAGGCAAATCACAGAGCCAAACCCTAAACCACGATCTAGAAGGCTGCAAATTATTTCACCGTTAGGCTTGAATTGGATGACCTTAGTGAGGGTGATTCCACATTTCTTGGTGACTGCTTGTGCTTCAGTTCAAGGGTGTCGGAAGAGTACCCGTATGGATTGTGCGTTGCAGCCACACCTTGTTGATTTGCTTGAAATAGGTCTATGTATGTTTCTATGGCTCAGAGGAACATCTTCCACCAGAGTCTCTTACTTCCAGATGGAAGAACTTGGCTTAAGGAATGCCTTCTCAACATAACTCTATCAGCACTACTGTGAGTCATCACAGACCTGGGGCTTTCAAGATTAGCAGCCACTTTACCTACCGTAAGTTCCTGTAAATTCTTGAAAGATTGTGACTTTGAATCTGGGAATTGATGAATTGTATTACCAAGGACATCCCTTCTTTTCAGGTTTGAGCATGATCGAGTGAGTTTGGGAGAATCCTAGAAGGCTGCAAATTATTTCACCATCAGGTTTGGATTTGGGCTTGGGCAGAATAAGGCGTTAGGGTTAGAATTTTTTTTATAGTGACTTAATCGTATTTTTAAATTATTAGGGATTTAAATATCTGAAAAATAAAAAATTAAGGATATATTTGTCTTTGTATAAAAAAATTAAATATAATTCGGTTTATATTGTGTAAATTGATTGGAACAAATCGGATCTAATAATTATAATACAGACAATTAGGTTTATTATTTTTGTTATAATGAACCAATTTTATTCTAGTTTATTAAAAAATAACTTATTAACCGATTTAATAAAGATGTCCAATCATATTATGACACGTATACACGTTTTTAAGAAAAGACATTCTTTTTGTGTCTTTCTTGTGAATTTTATACCCCAGCTGTGATATTTTCACATGATAATTCTAAAAGGTGTTCATTTTTGTTGATTTTTAAAAAGACACATACTTCATGTTTATAGTGTAAATTTTTATATGGTCGTCCTTTTTTTCCTGTAAAGAACATATGTTAGGTAGGTGTATGAGAAAAGCTAAAATGTGCAAAACACGATGACTAATAAATACATCAGAGTTTACAAATATAAACATTCTTGTCATTTACTTTCTTGTTCTTTATTGATTTCATTTAATTTCAAGTCATTTACATTCCTTGTTTGCTTATCACTCAAAATTGAACTGACTAACTAGAATAATCAATCAACTATTACCTGCTTAATCCGTTAATCCTCATGGGATCGACCTCACTCATAGTTAGTTTTATTACTTAATACGACCCAATATATTTGTCGGTAGTAATGCGGAATAATTGTTGTTCATCAATTTCTATTGAGTTTCCGGGAACTTCATTGTCGCTGCATCTTGTTCAGGTCGCTGCTGCCGCTTGAGGTGGCTGCCATGACTACCGCCGAATCGGTTCGGAGACTGCCATTGTTTCAGTTCAGCCATTCTTTCTCTGTCTTGGTAAGCATTTTTGGTTCGAGAAGCCTGTTGTCACTGTTCTAATAATTTATGATGAGGTGTTGCGACGTTGTCTGTCTTAGGGTTGTGTATCGATGCTTGCATGTCGTGCTCAGAGTTTATGGCTGCTTCGTTTTGTTAGTTAAGTAAATATTTCTATTTTGAGAGCCCATGCGTTAGTGTTCTGTTTTGTGTAATAAAGTATTCGCGATGTTAATGGTTTTAGGAGTTAGAAACCGAGTTTGTATGTGGGGTTTTAGGCTATTTCTGCTTATGAGAAAGTAAGCGGAGCTGAGGTTTATGGTTGCCGTTGGTTTTGGGTCGAGAGAAAAGAGTTCGGTTGATGCGTTTAGGTTATGGTTTCTATGAGTCGAGGTAGGGACGATTTTCTAAACTTAATTTACTATCGAGAATTATTTTAAGTTGATATTAATATGAAAAATATATTTTTATCATTTCGTAAGTCTTATGAATTGAACTGAGTTGCCTTGAATGAATGCAAATGCGAGTTTGAATGGTTTATTGATTAATTGAAAATGTTTAGTTGGGATTTATACTTGGATTAAGGTTATTATGATGATGATTGGGCTGTGGCTATTTCTGATTATTGAGTTAGGAAGTTGGTTTGATTAAATACTATGAAAAATGATTTTTTTTCTTTGGTTTGGGGTTTAATTTGATGTTGAAAATGAATTGGCGTTTGAAATGATTCAAGATATTGGGAATGGGTTTTGTTGATCTATTGAAAAAGATTCTGAGAATTTAAAAGTGATTTGATTGATTAACAGGCATTTGGTTTGGTTTGGTTGGAACCCTTGAAGGATGGCGAAAGTTCGAGTTTTAGGGGAGGTGCTTGATGCCAGGGCATTTGGGCCAGTTTTACTGACCTTTTCTTTACTGTTTTTAAGGTAGTTTCATGCATTTTCTTAGGAAATAAGCTAGTTTTGGGTAGATATTCACTTACATCTTGATTCAAGCAAACATTGTGAATTTTGAATGATTTCATGAGAATTATGCATAAATTGAATGATAAATTGGATGATGCATGATCCCATGATTAAGAGCAAGACTTTGATGCACTTTGTTTGATTGATTTCAGGCCAAAAGAAGAAGAGAAGAGCCACGTTAGTGGCTACGTTAGTTACACTAACGTGGGCACTAACGTGGAAGGAAGGAAAGCCACAACGTTAGTGAGAAAAGTTAGTGGCATTAACTTCGAAGAAAGGAAATGGAGCCAACGTTAGTGACACTTAACATTATCACTAACGTTGGACCAAGCTCATAAGTGGCCAAGTTAGAGTCCACGTTAACCTAGTTAACATGGCCTCTAACGTTAAGAAGGAAGGGGGGAAGCCAACGTTAGTGACACTCAACATTGTCACTAACGTTGGCCAAAGCACATTAAGCCACGTTAACTCCCACGTTAACCTAGCTCCCACGTTAACCTAGTTAACGTGGAAGCTAACGTGAAGGAAGAAAGTGGTCGACAACGTTAGTGACACCCAACATTGTCACTAACGTTGGAAGCAACCACACAACCCCCCAAGGAGCCACGTTAACTTAGTTAACGTGGAGGCTAACGTGTGAAAAAAGAAGGTGCTCGCCAACGTTAGTGACACCCAACATTGTCACTAACGTTGGAAGGAGCCACACATGCCACCATGAGCCACGTTAACTCCCACATTAACTTAGTTAACGTGGCAGTTAACGTGGTACCTGACAGCCTGACCATGCCTTCTTCAAACACGCATAACTTGAGCCGCAAAACTCTAAATGAGGTGATTCTAGTGGTATTGGAAAGTAGGATTGTAGAGCTTTCCAAGCATATATGGCACTACATGATTGACACTAAATTTGAGGGAGAAAACCTGCCCCGAAAGTGCAATGATGAACATGGTATCAACCTGTATTAAGGTCAACTGACCTCTTCACCTTCCAAGAAGTGTAACTCGAGTTGTAAAGCTCCAAATGATGCGCTTCCAAAAACATTGGAAAGTAGACATCCAGGGCTTTCCAACAATATATAATAGTATGGGGTGGACACTAAGTTTGAGCTTCAGAAACTGGCAATAATAAGTTTGAGCTTCAGAAACTGGCAATAATGAAGCCCTGATCGCTAGCGTTATTGGCAATCAACATTTCCAGTAACGTTGGCATATATGCCAGCGACCATGTCCACTTCAAAGGAGCATAACGTGAGCTACAGAGGTCCAATTAAGGTGATTCCAATTGCATTAGAAAGCTGACATTCAGAGCTTTCCAACGATGTATAATACTCTATAGTGGGTATGAAATTGAAGCACGAACTAAAGGCATCTTTTAAGCCCCAAAAATACCAACTGGTAGCAAGTGTGACGTTAGCCACACCAACTTCAGCACTAACGCCACACTTGTAGCGTTAGTGTGGCTAACGGTAGCACTAACATTAGCACCTGAACCTCAACTTTACTCACTTCTCTCTCAAGTCCACTTCAAAGCCCAAGCAAGCAAGCCCACAATTGTCAACCAATCAAGACCACAAGAAGCATCTAGAATAGGAATTTCATTTAATTGTAATTTGCTTTGTAATTTAGGAGAGCCTATATAAAGGCCTTAGTTTTTACTTTGAAAGAGGACTGGACCAGACTGATTCGGGGAATTAGGGGATTGAAGAGGGGTCTTCGGACTCCCTCCCCTCACACACTTTTCCTTTTCTTTCCTTGTACTTTTTCTTTATGAATTTTGAAGTTTTATTTTAAGTTTTAATCTTCATCTTTACTTTTCTGCACTTTCTTTCTTTTTCTATTTTGGTAGGGCAATGACCAACTAACTCTTTGCATTGGGTTATAGAGCTCTATTGTGATTCAATGGATTAAGTGTAGTTCTTATTCTTCTTCTTCTATCTTTTCTCTTGATTTTGCTTGAAAGCTTTCAATCTTCGTCCAATTGGGTAGTTATCTTGGAAAAGAAGCTATTCATACTTGGATCTCTTATGAACCTTGGAAGAGGAATGAAGAGATCATGCTAGAAATGCTTTCTCATGTTGTACCAAATTCCATACTTCATCTCTTCTCATGAGCAATTGACCAAGGAATTGGCTATTGATCAAGATTTGAGAGATTGAATTACAAGAAATTGTAATTCAATCACTTAAGATTGCCAAGGAGATCAATGAGTGCATTGATTGAGAAAGAGATGAGAATGAACTTGATCCAGAGGATTGCAATATCTCTCGATCCCAATGTTCATTTTATTTTTAGTTCTTACATTTACTTTTCTTGCCATTTTACTTTTCTGCACTTTATTGCTTTCTTTACTTTTCTGTCAATTTACAATTTCTGTTGCTCCTCATCCAAATCTGAATCGTCTAACTAGGATAATCAATTAACCATTGATTGCTTAATCCGTTAATCTCTGTGGGATTCGACCTCACTCTATTGTGAGTTTTTACTTGACGACAAATTCGGTACACTTGCCGAAGGAAGATTTGTTGCGAGACAAGTTTTCCCCCAATCAAGTTTATGGCACCGTTGCCGGGAATTAACTGTGATTAACAAACTGCCGGTTGATTGATTTACTATATTAGACACTTTTCTTTTATTTTTGTCTTTCTTTTGTTTCTTTATTTTCTTTTGCTAACCAACTGTTTGTGAAATTGCCTCACTGGAAATTTCCTCATCTGTGACAAGGGGAATTCCAAATCTCTTTTATCTTGGTGATTGTTGTTGATACAGAATATTTTGTAGAAAAATGGAGTATAGATCATCCTTTGGTCAATCAAATTTCAGGGAAAACTCTCCACCACCACAGAATGATTCACTTTGCTATGCTCATGGTGGATGGGAGTATTAAGAACATGAAATGGGGTGCTTCCCAGGGTCACAAAATAGTCCATATTATGATGACTTTGATCACTACTCAAGCTGTGCCTGGGAAGATCAAAACCAAAGAAATTTCACTTATTCACAGCCCATTCATCAAGAGCCATCATCCTTTAATTATTCAACCTCACCTCCTAGCTTTTTGCATCAAAACCCTTCACCACTTGGATATGCCTCAACACAAAATTCCTTCCCACATCCATATAATTCATCTCACCACTCACACAATTCATGCCATTACACACAAAATTCTTCTCACAGCCCACAAGACCCATATCATTACCCACAAAAGTCATACCACTATAAGAACATAAAACCACAAAACAACCAATTCCATTCACAAAGTAGCCACCCTCAACCTCCAAATTTCACCCCAGTTGCACACCCTCCCCTAGAGGATAAGCTATCAAGGATAGAGAACCTACTGGCAATGCTCTTGGAAGAATCTAAGACACAAAGACTTTCCAAGAGGAAGTAAAAACCATTATGCAGAACCGGTGGGTTGCCATTAAGAAGCTTGAGGCACAAGTTGGATATCTATCAAAGCAAATCACTCCCACAATTCTCTCAGCGATACCATGGCAAACCCAAGGGAGGAATCAAAAGAACAAGAAAAAGAGGAAACTATACCAAGTGAGATTCATATGAAGGAAGAGGAGGTTGTGAGAATATATAAGCCTAAGGCTCCATACCCACAGAAGTTACTAGTGGGGACAAAGAAACATGCAAACTCACTCCCAAAATACTCAATGCAACATCATGTAGAAGAAAGGGAGGAAGTTAATCAAGGGAGCCCACACTCCAATGAAACAGAGAGTTGCATAAAGGGTGAGTTAATTGAACCACCAATTCAAGAAGCTCTTGATGAAGAGGATGCTCCGACCATCATACAACACCCAAGTACTGAAATTAAGGTGGTGAAGGCAATCAACATGAGCACTAAAAAGAGGATGGTGACCAAGAAAAGAAGGACAATATCCATGAAGAAGAAAAGGTCAACCAAAAACCATCCCACCCCTACCCCAACAAGCAAGTTTACACAAGCTAACAACAAAAAAATGCTTGCTGGGGAAAGGCACTCAAAACAAGGGGCAGTAACTGGCTCCTCTTTCCTCTTGAGGTCATTCCTCTTAACAAACTGGAAGAAGAGGAAGAAATTCATGAACAACATGTCAATCTAATGACATTAAAAGAGCGCTTGTTGGGAGGCAACCCAACCGTAGGTAACATTTCCTTGCTTTGCTTAGTTTACTTTCAATAATTTGGCATATGATTGCATTCTAAGTTTGGTGTTGCTATGCAACAATTTGATTTTCAATCTTCACTGGGTACTTGCAACATTCTAAATTGATAGTGGCACACTAAGTTTGGTGTTGCCACTTAACTTTCATGCAAGTACCATGCCAACACCACTTATTAATGCAATCAAAATGTCTCTGTTTGTATCTCTTGTGTCTTTATTGTATCCTTAACCTTGCTTGCTGAAACACATGCATACTCACACTTCATTCTAAGAAATTCATGATCCATCATGGACCCCATCACCACTGTTTTAATTGTTGCTTGAGTATAAGCAATCATTCTATATCTGGTGTGGGAAGGAAAAGTAGGAGAAAAAGGGCAACAACAATAAAGATGAACTACAAGGTGGTAAATTTTTTTTCCTCTTACTTATTTCCAATACATTCAACTGCATGATTGTCTCCTAAGTTCTTGTATGTATGTGTGCTTGCTCCTTGTAAATAAGCATGTCAATTCTGTCTTTTAAACTTTTTATTGATTAAGGCTGTGTTTTCTAGTCTTTATGTCACTGCATCCTTGCTTTGCTTACTTGTATGCTTGTCCCTTTTGAATGAAATGAAAGGAGAATGAGTGTTTTTAAAAGACCAGAGTAGAGTTCATACTATGGAATGAGTTCATGAGTTTGTGGTGTGGTCATAAGTTAGCTAAGTTGGTTCAACCACAAGGGTAGGAAGACAACTATCTGTCATGAATACTATGCTTGAGACACACCCCATGAGACTAGCTAAATAAGAAGATCCTAATAAGAAAGAGGGAAAGAACAATGAAAGTGAAAAAAAAATAAAAGAAAAAGAGTAAGCAATAAGGCTAGGCACCAATGGTTTTAAACTTGAGGCATGTGTCTGTGGTGCTCCTGTGTGAGGGATCTACTTGGATGAATAAGCTCTTAGGGGTGCCTTATCACTTGGTAACTTGGGTTAACTAACTCGGGATTATCAGCTGAAAGTCCACTATCAAGAGTAACCTTCACTACAGAGCATTTAGTAACCTAAAGAGGTGCTGGATACCAAGGTCTCAAGAAAAGAAAATAAATAAACTATATGCGTGTGGTGTGTATGTATGGGGGAGAGACTTGAGCAAGTAAGTCCTTAGGGGTGCTTCAACACCTAGCACCTTGAACCAACTGGTTCGGGAGTGTTGGCTGAAAGCTTATTTTAAAGAGTTGCCCCCTTACAGAGCACTTAGCTTAAGAACAAAAATAAGCCCTGAAATGACAATAAAATGATCAATGAATAAAAGTCTCATAGGATGCAATCACAGTAAGTATTCGAGGGCATAATAAAGGTCTGAAAGCCAGGAATGAACCTAAGTTGCTATGCATGAAACCACTATAAAACCAGGGACATGACTTCCACAAGAATGACTCATTTCTCTTGGCATTCCATTCATCATTCTCTTGTTCCAGTACTTGCTTAGGAACAAGCAAGCTTTAAGTTTGGTGTTGTGATGCCAGGGCATTTGGGCCAATTTTACTGACCTTTTCTTTACTGTTTTTAAGGTAGTTTCATGCATTTTCTTATGAAATAAGCTAGTTTTGGGTAGATATTCACTTACATCTTGATTCAAGCAAACATTGTGAATTTTGAATGATTTCATGAGAATTATGCATAAATTGAATGATAAATTGGATGATGCACGATCCCATGATTAAGAGCAAGACTTTGATGCACTTTGTTTGATTGATTTCAGGCCAAAAGAAGAAGAGATGAGCCACGTTAGTGGCTACGTTAGTTACACTAACGTGGGCACTAACGTGGAAGGAAGGAAAGCCACAACGTTAGTGAGAAAAGTTAGTGGCATTAACTTTGAAGAAAGGAAATGGAGCCAACGTTAGTGACACTTAACATTATTACTAACGTTGGACCAAGCTCATGAGTGGCCACGTTAGAGTCCACGTTAACCTAGTTAACGTGGCCTCTAACGTTAAGAAGGAAGGGGGAAAGCCAACGTTAGTGACACTCAACATTGTCACTAACGTTGTCCAAAGCACATTAAGCCACGTTAACCTAGTTAACGTGGAAGCTAACGTGAAGGAACAAAGTGGTCGATAACGTTAGTGACACCCAACATTGTCACTAACGTTGGAAGCAACCACACAACCCCCCAAGGAGCCACGTTAACTTCCACGTTAACTTAGTTAACGTGGAGGTTAACGTGTGAAAAAAGAAGGTGCTCGCCAACGTTAGTGACACCCAACATTGTCACTAACGTTGGAAGGAGCCACACATGCCACCATGAGCCACGTTAACTCCCACGTTAACTTAGTTAACGTGGAAGTTAACGTGGTACCTGACAGCCTGACCATGCCTTCTTCAAACACGCATAACTTGAGCCACAAAACTCCAAATGACGTGATTCTAGTGGTATTGGAAAGTAGGATTCCAGAGCTTTCCAAGCATATATGGCACTACATGGTTGACACTAAATTTGAGGGAGAAAACCTGCCCCGAAAGTGCAATGATGAACATGGTATCAACCTGTATTAAGGTCAACTGACCTCTTCACCTTCCAAGAAGTGTAACTCGAGTTTTAGAGCTCCAAATGATGCGCTTCCAATAACATTGGAAAGTAGACATCCATGGCTTTCCAACAATGTATAATAGTATGGGGTGGACACTAAGTTTGAGCTTCAGAAACTGGCAATAATGAAGCCTTGATCGCTAGCGTTATTGGCAATCAACATTTCCAGTAACGTTGGCATATATGCCAGCGACCATGTCCACTTCAAAGGAGCATAACTTGAGCTACAGAGGTCCAATTGAGGTGATTCCAGTTGCATTAGAAAGCTGACATTCAGAGCTTTCCAATGATGTATAATACTCTATAGTGGGTATGAAATTGAAGCACGAACTAGAGTCATCTTTTAAGCCCCAAAAATACCAACTGGTAGCAAGTGTGACGTTAGCCACACCAACTTCAGCACTAACGCCACACTTGTAGCATTAGTGTGGCTAACGGTAGCACTAACATTAGCACCTGAACCTCAACCTTACTCACTTCTCTCTCAAGTCCACTTCAAAGCCCAAGCAAGCAAGCCCACAATTGTCAACCAATCAAGACCACAAGAATCATCTAGAATAGGAATTTCATTTAATTGTAATTTGCTTTGTAAATTAGGAGAGCCTATATAAAGGCCTTAGTTTTGACTTTGAAAGAGGACTGGACGGGACTGATTTGGGGAATTAGGGGATTGAAGAGGGGTCTTCGGACTCCCTCCCCTCACACACTTTTCCTTTTCTTTCCTTGTACTTTTTCTTTATGAATTTTGAAGTTTTATTTTCAGTTTTAATCTTCATATTTACTTTTCTGCACTTTCTTTCTTTTTCTATTTTGGTAGGGCAATGACCAACTAACTCTTTGCATTGGGTTAGAGAGCTCTATTGTGATTCAATGGATTAAGTGTAGTTCTTATTCTTCTTCTTCTATCTTTTCTCTTGATTTTGCTTGAAAGCTTTCGATCTTCATCCAATTGGGTAGTTATCATGGAAAAGAAGCTATTCATACTTGGATCTCTTTTGAACCTTGAAAGAGGAATGAAGGGATCAAGCTAGAAATGCTTTCTCATGCTGGACCAAATTGGGTATGGATGGATATGTGACTATAATCCTCTCAACACTTGATTTGGGAAATGCATGTGGTATAATCAGTGACCATACTTCATCTCTTCTCATAAGCAATTGACCAAGGAATTGGCTATTGATCAAGATATGAGAGATTGAATTACAAGAAATTGTAATTCAATCACTTAAGATTGCCAAGGAGATCAATGAGTGCATTGATTGAGGAAGAGATGAGAATGAACTTGATCCGGAGGATTGCAATATCTCTCGATCCCAATGTTCATTTTATTTTTAGTTCTTACATTTACTTTTCTTGCCATTTTACTTTTCTGCACTTTATTGCTTTCTTTACTTTTCTGTCAATTTACAATTTCTGCTGCTCCTCATCCAAATCTGGATCGTCTAACTAGGATAATCAATTAACCATTGATTGCTTAATCCGTTAATCTCTGTGGGATTCAACCTCACTCTATTGTGAGTTTTTACTTAACGACAAATTCGGTACACTTGCCGAAGGAAGATTTGTTGCGAGACAAGTTTTCCCCCCGATCAGTGCTGCCAAAATTTTATGAAAACTCTGAGACTTTGTTTAAGGCACTACTTAAAGAGAAAAATTGATTTAAGAATCATACTATTTTATTTCAATTTATTTCAGAATGAACTATGCTTTAAGTTTGATTTATTAATGAAAGAATTATGTTTTGAGCTTTATTGAGAAAAGATTTATGTTTTGAGATCGAACTATTAATAAAAAGGGTTATGCCTTGGTTTATGTTTGATTAAAGAACTACATTTTAAGGAATTATGATTCAAGGAGTTTAATAATTTTAAAGAACAAGATTGGTTGTCATCCTCCCTAAAGTCTCGAGACAATTATGATTCAAGGAGTTTAATAATTTTAAAGAACAAGATTGGTTGTCATCCTCCCTAAAGTCTCGAGACCTTACCGTGAGGTTTAAATAATGGACAATTCCTTTGGTATTTTGAAAGAGGTTTAAATCTGAAATGGTTTTGGGGGTTTTGGAAAAGATTATAAGGAGGGATGTTGGTTTTCAAATAAAAATGAAATTGTGTTGAGCTTTGACCTAGCAAGGTTCGTGGTGGTTTACCGCTTGCCTAGTGTCGAGATGTATGTGGGGTTCGTGGTGGTGTACGGCCCACATATTTTTAAAAGTGAATGCTTTGTGGGATTCGTGGTGGTGTACTGCCCACATGTTTTTAAAAGTGAATGCTTTGTGGGATTCGTGGTGGTTTACTGCCCACATGTGTATGTTGTTTTCCAATTGAAGATCTTGCGAGGTTCGTGGTGGTGTACCGCTCGAAATGGTGGGGTTCGTGGTGGTTTACCGCCCACCAGGTGGGGTTCGTGGGTTGATGATAGTGGTGATGAGTTCTATTGGACCGGAGGCCGAGCCTTGATTGTATATTGGGTTAGAGGCCGAGACTTGATTGTATATTGGGCCGTAGGCTGTGATTGGTGAGTTTGGGATGATTGATCCCTTGGTATTTATATGGAATATTATGTCTATTTATAAATACTGGAACCTTTACGAAATTAAGAGTTGAGTGTTGGAATTTCGGATTTAATTAGATGTCGATGTTTGAATAGATTCATAAGACAACAATAATTACTGAGCTTTAAAACAGTTTTCGGTAAAAAATATCTTCTTGTAACAATTCTCAAAATCCTCTACTGAGAACCTTTTCAAGGATGATGTTCTCACCCCCTACAGATTTTTCCCTTTTCAGGATATAGACGCAGAAGTCATGAAGAGTTTTACCTAGTTGTTGTTGTCGTATTCTTTATAAGTACTGTGTTTGGTTTGTATGTATGTATGTCTCTAATTAAATTTGGTTTGCGGGTTGTACGCTTTTAAGTTTTAAACAGGCTCATATTTAGTATTAAGTATTTTAAGAGTCATCATGATACCCAAATTAACAGAGTGGCGTGGCCGGAAGCGTGACATTTTGATAGCTAGGGTGTTACATTATGGTATTAGAGTGATCCTTCCTGTAGAGCCTGAGGAATGGACCGACTATGGTTCAATTGCATACTCTGAGCGTCTGTCATGTAATAATAACAATGACCAAAAGCATATGTTTGGATTTTCACACTAAAAATAGGATTGACGTTGCAAGTATAGCCCAAACCCAACAATTGATCATCAATCAAATTTAATTCAAAAGGATAGTCACAAATCAAAGCAAATATAAACCGAGAGTATTTAAACTCCCGGGTTGTTCTCCCTAGGAACTAGTGCCGACAAGTGCATACAATTTTGGTTGTGAGAAAGCAAAGGGGGTTTCAATGATTGAAAGCAAACAAAATAAAGGAATTAAAGAACGAGACAAAACCGCAATTAATAAACTAATGAAAGAACAAAAGAACTATGTATGTAATATAGACAAGTAAAGCTATAAAGTAAGTGAAAAGTGGTTTAAAACATAAATGAAACCTTGACTTGGGATGAGTTATGGAATCTCTTCCTTACCATAACCACAACTATGATAATTATGATGGATTAATCTCACTAAGTCAACCCTTAACATCAAAAGATAAGTTAAGTGAGCATAGTTGTTATTAATCCACAAATCCTAGCTAACTTACTAATTACCTTAGTAAAAAGCTAGCGTTAGTGGAAACAATAACAACTAACAACCCAAGAATTATCACTAAATGTTGGACATTATGACTTTAGTAATTCGTATACTCATTTTTCCCAAGCCAAGGGGTGGAAATTACCCCAAAACTAAGATTGGTATTTTATCAAACACATAGAGGGCATAAACATAAAACAAGGAAAAAGTTGGGAAAATGATAAAAACTATGAACAATAAATGATCAAAATCAATAAATGCAACTCAAACAAACACAAAGTAAGCATTAAACATCAAATTAACCAACTAGAAATCCAAAATTGCAACACTATGTATATTAACAAAGGAAGCTAAAATATAAGAAAGTGTAGACAAAGCAATGTAATAAAAAGAGATAATTAAATAAATACTTACAATATAAATTGCAAAATCCAAAAGCAAGACTTGAAGTATAAAATTCTACAAAACCCTAATGAAAACGCTAAGAGAGAGTTGAGAGAAAATCTAACCTAAACTACCCTAAAACTACTCCTAAAAATGTGTTGTATCAAGTATGGTAGTGTATGGTATGATATATAGTTGCTTCCCCCTTCAAATATGCTCCAAAGCCTTCAAAAATGGGCCAAAAATCCCCCAAAACGCGATTCCATGTGCAATTTTAATGGAGGCACGTGCTGGTACCTGTGCGTACGCACAGGTTTGTGTATGGGCACAGTCTGTGTGTGGGCACAGACCTGTGCATGGACACAGGTGCTGATTTCTATTCTGTTCTGAGCATGGGCACAGCCTGTGCGTGGGCACATGTGCTGTTTTTGACCCCTGTGCATGGGCATAGAAGCTATGATGCTTTTCTCCTTTGTTTTCTTCATGTTTTCTCCCTTTTTCCTTGCTTTTTTCCACTTCTACCAAACCATTCTTGCCTCTAGGACCTGAAATCACTCAACAAACATATCATAGTATCGAATGGAATAAAAGTGGAATTAAATTGCTCAATTTAAGCACAAAAACGCATGTTTTCACATTTAGGTTCAATTTAGGGATCAAACACAAAAGTATGCTATTTTAGTGAATAAGTGTGAGTTTATATGATGAAATCCATCCAATTCAAGCTAAAATATATCGTCAAATATGGACTCATCAATTCTCCCACACTTAAACAATAGCATGTCCTCATGCTAAACCAAGCAAGGAGAATGATCAAAGGGAAACAACTTATTGAATGCAACTATCTATATGCATGCAAGTATGTATATATATTATATATAACTATATATACTATAGTATCCTATTGAATTGGTGAAAACAAATAATCAAATTTCCAAGCAAGTATATGGACATATAGGGTTAAGCTAGGAAATAATCCATTGCACTTAAAATCTAAAGAATTGATTTACTCATCAAAATGAAGCAACTTGCAAGAATACATGATAAGAAGTATGGAAACATAGAGTTGAGTGATCGAACCCTCACTAGATGTGTATACACTCTCAACACTCGGTGTTTTAGGGTCTAATCACTCAAGTTTCCTCCTAATCATTCTTTCAAGGTTTTGCTTTTCATCTAACAATCAACAAATATGTGATGCATGAGTGCAAGTATCATGAGGTCTTTAGAGGGTTGTAATGGGGTTAGGGTTAAGGTAGGATAAATATGGCTAAGTGGACTAAGGAATTGGATCTTTGATTAGCTCAAGTGCTCCACTCAACCTATAACAAAATATGCAACCTAACTTCCCATAATCACACTTTTTTATACATATTCATGCATCTTTTTCATCTAAATCCACATATTCACTTCTTATTCATCATTTTTTTCTTTTTCCTTAGGGCAACCTTTGTCCCTTCTTATTATTTTTCCATATATTTTTTTTCTATTTCTTTTTTTCTTTTACTATGACAAATGCATATGGTTAAAGCAAACTGATACATGAATGTGCACCCATTTTCAAAAATTTTTCTTTTTCAATGCATACCCAATATAAACTTTTTCATTCACTACCAATGTTTTCCAAAATTTCCCCCACACTTAAATGAAACATACTCTTCAACCTAACCTAATCAAAGATGCAATTCAAGGTAATTCATGATTTTCCGCTTAGGGTTGTGATGTGCTAACAATTAGAACAAAGGGGATTAAGAGGCTCAAAAGGGGTTAACAAAGGTAGATGCAAGGGTAGATCCATATGGGTGAGTGAGTTTAATACAAAAATGGCCTCAATCATGCTAAATACATTCAAAACATCAAACGTTGAAATAAAGAATCAAGCAAAACCAAGATTACAATCATAGAAAGAGCATAGCACACAATGAACAAAATTTGTGGTTATAATATGTAACCACCCATTAAGGCTCAACAACTCACAAGGTTGCTTTGTTCTATCTCTCTTCTATGTTCCATAAAAATTTATTCAAGCAAGTATAAAAATAATTTTTCAAATCAATTCAATAGAGTGCCCTTGAAACAAAATTCTTGGAAAATTTGTGTTATTTTTTTCACCAAAGTTATTTCCTATATGTATGTATAATGTCATGGATGCAATTTTCAAAATTTTCTTAGTTCTATTCCTAATTTTCAACAACCAAAAACTAACATGAACAATTAGGACAAAATTAAACTAGGCACTATGCTATTCACAACATCCAATCACAACTTCTATCTATATAAAATATATACCATGCAAAAGATGTAAAATGCAATAGATATAAACTATGGAGAAAATGCAATGCAAAAATAAAAAATACTCCAAATATCTACAAGGAACATAATAAAAGAAAACAAGAAAATGAAGTGCAAAGTGTTCGGAAAAGAAATTTACGCCCCAAAATGACGAATCCTCCCCCACACTTAAGTGTTGCACGGTCCTCCGTACATGAACAAAATCCGGGGAGAATGTCTCGCAAGAGCTTCACCTTCAGTTGGCAGATACGGGGGCTCGGGTTGTACTAAAATTGCCAAGTCCAATGCATTCTTGGCATCTCCCTCCTCGGTTTCCTCCTCCTTTCCCGGCTCCTTGTCTCACGTCTCATCCTCAAAAAGAATGAATAAAGTATAATTAGGAAGCATAGGGCAAGTAGCACAAAAAGGTAAAGGGTTATGTAAATAAGTATCTAATTGAGGAATTTTGCATAGTGGTGTGGTATCATGAAAATGATGAGCTATGTGTGTATTCCAATTATGCACGCGGTTAGAATACACAACGACCGATTGAAATGGCATCCACACAATCAAAAAGTAAGCACGAATTTCTTAATTAAATGGATTAAGATGCAAGTAATGGATAAGCAACATTTAAGCACATGCAAACTTAGGCAACTACAACAAGAATGAATTGAATTTTAAGAATTATTGGATATTGATGGTGTGCAAGTATAAAGGTAAAATTGATATATAAAATAGCACAACAAACAATAACCAATGCAATGATGAAAAGAAAATTACTTATTCATCCTTAGAAAAAATCAAATAATCACACGGTTAAGGTTTTTGTTACAAAAAGTGACAAACTTGATAGAATCAAGTTAAGCCAACTCAAACAAATGCAAAGCATTAACAAGAAACAAGAACCTTGTGATGTGATTATATTGACTTAAAAACCATGATGAACAAGCAATTCAATTCAATTCAATTAACTAAATTCCATGTGCACTCATAAAAGTTTCACCTAATATGCAACAAAATGTACATGTGCAAATCCAATTAGGTGCTAGTAATTTAAGGCAACATATAAGTGCATTGATGAAATTCAAGCAACCCTATCAACATCAAGCAAATACTTGCAATTGATTTAATTAGAAACAACTAAAGTAAAACTAATATAATAACTAAAATGAAAATAAAATGCAAAGAAAACTAAGAAAAGCAAGTAGAAGAACATGGAAAAGGCAAGAAAAGAGAGGGATAGAGGTGGCAGAAGTGCTTAGGGCTTAATTGAGAGTGCATTAAAAATTTTATCAAAAACAGCACTTGTGTGTACGTACAAGTATGTGTGCGTATGTACACTAGGCGGAACATGGTGGGTGTGCGCTCGCACCAAGTGTGCGAGTGCTCCGGACAGAAAGGGAGTCAAGACGTGTGCGTGCGCACGCAAAGAACACTTTTTTTTAAACAAGGATCATGTGTGCTTGCGCACATAGGTACATGCGCGCGCACAAGAACGAAAAGGGTTGAGGTTCACGTGCACAGGCTGTGCTAACGCTCTTGTCAGAAGGTATGTTAGTTGGCGTACGGACGCACAGGCCTATGCGGCCGCACAAAGAGTGCGAAAAGAAGGTTGCGTGCGTACGTACAACCACGTGTGCACGCACAAAGTGTAAGAACATAGGGATGCGCGCACACAAGGGGTGCGAGCGCTCCAAACAGAGGGCATATATACGAGTGTGCGTACGCACGGGTCGGTGCGCACGCACAGGACGCAGAAAATAGAAGTTGCGTGTGCACGCACAAGTGGGTGCGCATGCACAGATGTCCTGTTTTCCAAAATTTTTTCATTAAAATCTAAGGTGCCAAGCCTTAGCTCATCCAAAATTCAACCCCAAAACATCCAAAAATCCATAAATGCATGATCCATATGATAATTAACCTACCAACTCAAAATTAAACTATCCTAAGCTAAGCCAAGATAAGCTAAAATGCAATAAAATAAGACTATAAACAAAGAGAAAGGGTAAGAAAGATGTTACTATGGTGGAGTGTCTCCCACCTAGTACTTTGGTTTATAGTCCTTAAGTTAGACTTGTTGAGGAGACTCTAGCTAGGGTGGCTTGTGTTTCCACTCCTCCTTGAATCTCCATCCAAGGTTGCACTTCATAGGTCCTCCGGATCCCATATCCTAGGTATCCGCTCTCCTTCTTGATGACATTTATGCTCCAAGCCGGATGGACTAGCTCTCAATTGATCCTTGTAGTACCCGAACATCCTCTGAAAGTCACCTAATCGAGCTCTACACCATGCTTGAATCCAACTTCTTGAATTGGTTTTCTTGAAGAACCTTGGACTCCTTTTGCAACCCACTCTCCTTCCTCCACCATGTACCAACCCAAGAAGGACCTTGAGTTAGTAATCGGTTTCCAAGATAGCATATTGGTGGGGAGACAATGAAGCTCATAGGTGAAATTACCACCCACTCAATATGTTCTTGGAACGGAATTGCTTCCTCACCAACTTTCTCTTCCCTATCACTCAAGTCATAACAAGGAGGTTGTGAGAAGTCTACCTCCATGTCTCTCTCAAACTCAATGGGAAGAGGCTCATTAGGATCGTTGAGGGGATTGACCAAGGAGAATAAAAAATCACTTATGATAGAATCCTCATTTTGATCAATCTCCCTCAACTCCCCCTTTCTCTCCTCCGGTTCACATACTTCACTTTCTCCCTTTTGTTGCACTTCAAGCTCTAGCCCTTCTTCTTTTCCTTGTGGCTCCATGCTCTCCTCTTCACTACATGCATTAGTTGACCCTTCACATTCCTTAAGAAGAATGCTTTGATCAGATGAGTGTAGGAGAACTAAGCGGTTCACTGTTTTGGCTATGGTTGCCACGAATTGCCCTTCTGTCCTTTGGAATCCTTCTTGCTCTTGGAGAAAGGCTTGAAGGTCTTGATGGCCTTAGGTTAAGGATGGAAAAGCTTCACAATTAGGTAAGAAGGAAGGTTGGATATGTTGGAGGTAGTTCAGGTTGATGAGTATCTTGAGATGGTGTGTAAGAAGGTGTATGATGGTGGGGGTGTGGTGATTGAGAATACAGTGATTGAGGGTTATGTTGAGGGTAGGGGTCATAGGTATATGGTGGTGGAGTTGTATAGTCATAGTGAAATCTACCATATCCTTAGTTTGGGTATTTATATTGGAGAGGGTATGGTTCATTGTAATATGGAGGAGGTTGCTCCTCCCAAAATTGATGCTCCAAACCCATGATGCAATCCACAATTGAAGTTATCAAACCCTACGAAATGATCACAACTGTTCCGAGGGTTACCTGAAACTGTAGGTCGATCTCGGATGAGATCTTCTGTGTTGGTCGGAGCCGACGTGTCCGGCAGGTGCACGGCGGCCGGAGCTGGTGTGTCCGACTTGTTGGACTTGGTGGTGGTGCTAATCCTTCGTCCCCGGAGGGTGGAGGGTACCTGCAAGGGACTCCGATGCTTAAGTTAGCAAGGGTATTAAGCAGGTATTGAGTAGAATCAGATTATGAGTTATACTTGGGTGCTCCAGTGTATTTATAATGCTGAGATGTGGCCTCCTGTGGATAAGATAAGTTAGTTATCTTATCTTTATCTTTATCTTATCTTTAAGTGAGGTCATCTTATCTTCAAGGGAACCACCTTTATCTTTCTGGGCTTTGGCTACCTTTAGATTGGGCTGTTTTCCTTCGTTTTGGGCCTGCTTTGGGCTCCTTTGGCGATTTGGCCGAGCTCTTTGAAAAGAGGTCGGATAGTCTGACCTGAAGAGGTCGGTCGACTTGTCGCTAAACATCCTGGGTCGGACAGCTTGACCCATGGTATGAACAGTGCCCCTACTTGAGTTCGATCTTTCCATGAGATCATGCTTTTCAGAGCTTCGATCTCTTTGGAAGTCGTGCTCAAGCATCTGTCTGGTTTGTTTCTTCATTGCTTTGCAATCTTTGTAGATTTTCTAGAGGTTTGGTACTTCACAGTCCAACCTCTTTTAAGTGGTAGCGTGGGTTTTCTACCCTTGCCTTCTGGATCACGCCTTGCTTTAAGTTTGTGTTGACAACCCTCTGCTTTGGCGAAGCTATCCTTGCGGCTTGATGTTCTTTATGTAGAACCTTTTTTTAGTCTCGGATGACATTCGTAGCCCTGTTTGAGATTGTGCCTTCTTTGAGTGGAGTTGTATCCTTTTTGGCTGATCATTTTTTAGCCTTAGGTTGTTTTCGAACCTTTATGGCTTTGTTCTTTTTTGAGATCATACTTGCACCTCTTCTTTAGCTGACGTCGACCTGTATGACTTTTCCCCTGCTTGAGTTCGGACTTTTCCGAGAGACCGTGCTTTCAGAGTTTCGATCTCTTCGGGGAAGTCGTGCTCAAGCATCCTGACTTTGGTCGATCTTTTGAATAGTTTCTCCTTGTGCGAGTCTGATATTGCCCCTTTTACTTTGTTGAGGGGACTTTTTCAGCCTTCGTCCGACTTGTTTGTCTTCGCTGTTCGGGCTTTTTAGTCATAATCCAACAACTTTTTGGGTAGTTTTCCGATGGGGAACCTCTTTATAGTTTGTTTTGGATGACTTTCTAGCTCCGTCTTTGATTTGTGCTTTTTCCTTTTAAGAAGTGTCTTTTTCCAAGACTTCGTATTTTTTAGCAAAGCATTTCTGGCCTTCCTCTGGCCGTTGCGAGATGTCTTTGTCCTTTTTTGTGGATCTTTGTAGAGTGTCGGTACTTTATTGTCCGACCTCTTTTGATCACTTCTGGTCGGTACTTTATTGTCTGACCTCTTTTGATCACTTCTGGTTTCGTCCACTTTTTGCTTGGTCGAGGTGGTTCTTGGGGCTAATTTGTCCGACGACTTTTTAGTGTTTTCGTAGAACACTTTTTAGTCATTCTGAACAATTTTTGATAGCCTTGTCGTAGAGCCGTGGCTTTTTGGGCAGAGCTATGTCCGTTTTAGCGCACGTTTTTCGTTGATCCGACTTCTTCTTGTCGGTCCAAGCTGTAGCTTTCGTTGGTTCGACTTCTTCTTGTCGGTCCAAGCTGTTGCTTTTGTTGGTCCGACTTCTTCTTGTCGGTCCAAGTTGTTATAACCCTCTTTTTTGGACCTCATTCGGGTCTCTTTCAGGGGTTACTTTTGTATCTTTATAGTTTGGGCCGACTTCGTCATGTCAGACCCTATCAAGTTGCTTGGTAATCCTCTTTCTTGGACCTTGTTCAGGTCTCTTTTAGGGATTACCTTTGTAACTTTTTGTAGGAGTCCAACTTCATCATGTCGGTCTCTTCTGAGTTATATCTGTAATCCTCTTTCTTGGACCTATGTCAGGTCTCTTTCAGGGATTACTTTGATTACTTTTTAGTGGTAGGAGTCCGACTTGGTTATGTCGGTCTCCTTTAAGTTATTTTTTGTAGTCCTCTTTCTTGGATCTTTGTCAGATCTCTTTCAGGGACTACTTGTATAACTTTTTTAGGCTGACTTTGTTATGTCAGGCCCTTCTAAGTTAAAGTAATCCTCTTTAATAGGGTTGGCCAGACCTCTTTCCAGGGTTTACTTATAACTTGGGTTGACTTAGTTTGACTTCTTAACGTTCGACCAGTCCTTAAGTTATTATTTTAGCGATCCGTAAGACCTCGTCAGGTTCTTTTTTAGATCACTTTCGATAACTTCTTACATTATTCTGTGTTCATCTTTGCCGATTTGTAGAAAGTGGTTGGCATCTTTAGATCGTCCTTTGGGTGAATCGTGTTTTCACCTTTATCGGACAGTTGTCTTTATCGTGATCGTGCAGTGAAATTGTTTTTCACTTTCTGCCGATCTGTTGCTTTATAATCGGGTGATGAACTCTGCTTTCACTTTTTTGCCGACCTTGTCAAAATCGGGTGATGAATTCTGGTTTCATCTTTGCCGACTTTTATCATGATCGGGCGGTGAATTTGGTTTTCACCCTGCCGACTTTGTCGTGATCCGGTAGTGAAATTTGCGTTTCAGATTAATACGTCTTGGTATAGTAGTGAATTTTGTTTTCACTTTGTCGAAATCAAATGATGAATTCGGTTTTCATCATGGTCGTGCGGTGAAGTTGGTTTTCACCTTGCCGACTTGTCGCTTTGTAATCAGACGATGAGTTTGGTTTTCATCTTGCCGACTTTGTCGTAATCGGGCGTCTTGGTAGGAAATTTTTTTAGGGAATCTGCAATCTTTTAAACAATAATATAAAGATAAGAGTGTGTACATGTTAGTACTTACCTTTCTAGGTTGGGCAATCTTTTTGGATCTCGGCCTGGTGCCCTTTTTAGATTGCAGGCATGCCATGACCTTGGTAGCTCTTGCCCTTCGAGTTCGGATAGTCTGTAGCAACCTTTCCCCAGTTCTTCTAAACAACTTGGTATGGTCCTTTCCAGTTGGCTGCTAGCTTTCCTTCTCCAGGTCGAGTTGTTCCAATATCATTTTGGATTAGGATGAGGTTGTTGTTGGTAAAGCTTCGCTGAGATGAGGTTGTTGTTGGCAAAGCTTCGCTGTACTACCTTCTGATTGTATCTTGAGTCCATTCGACGTTTTAACGCCTCTTCCTTGATCGGAGCTCTCTCTCGGACTCTTGGAAGTAGGTCGAGTTCTTTCCTTTGGATTTGGGAATTGACCTCTTCATTGTAGAAGATCATTCTGGGAGATCCTTCTTTGATCTCTACTAGGATCATTGCCTCCATTCCGTAAATCAATCGGAAGGGTGATTCTCCCGTGGTGAAGTGTGGAGTTGTCCGATATGCCCATAGGACTTGTGGGAGCTCTTCAACCCAAGCTCTCCGTTTTAACCTAGCTAGTATGACTTTGTTGGCAGCTTCTGCTTGTCCATTGGCTTGTGGGTGTTCTACGGATGTGAATTGGTGCTTGTAATAATGTTTCTGTACAAGAATTTCTGACTTCTTTGAGCAGTGGTACTAGCTAGGGGCTCTGCCTCAATCCATTTTATGAACACCCCTACAATGAGGAACTTGACTTGTCCCAATCCTTGAGGAAATAGTCCGAGGAGGTCGAGTCCCCTCTTTGCGAACGGCCAAGGTGATGTTACACTGATGAGCTCCTCTGGTGGGGCAATGTGGAAGTTGGCATGCTTTTTGATGTAAAGCTTTGACTTTGTATTTGGGTTTTTGCTCCGTTTGTTGCCTCCAAAAGGTGCCCCTGGACCTTCGTGTGAGTCCTGGGGTTTCCCTTTTACTGTTGTATCTGACACCTGATATTTTGCTGTTATTGTTCGAGTTGTTGCCCAAGTTGTTTGGTAGTAACCCCATAGTTGACCTATGTCTTTGAGATGTATACTAAGATCCCGGACGGTATGTCTAATTGGCTGGATTCCATAGTTTTTTAATGCGTGTTACTGTGGCTGACCCTGAGTACATCCCTGAGATTGACTTGTTGTGGTCTTGTGATGTAGCCTGGATGAGGCTTCTGTTATTGCCCCCTAGTTTGGTGTTGGCTAGTTTTGAAAATGCATTAGCTCGGGCATTCTGCTCCCGAGGTATGTGTCGGACCTCATATCCCTGAATTGTCCGAGCTGTTGGTGCTGGCTGGTTTTGAAAGTGCATTAGCTCAGGCATTCTATGTTTCTATGTGTCGGACTTCTTTTTCCCCGATTTGTCCGAGCTATTTTCTGTTTTTGTCCAGGGTCCCCCGAATTGTCCAAGATGTTTTCTAGTTTTGTCCAGGGTCTCCCGAATTATCCGAGCTGTCCTCTGTAGGATTCTTCCAGCTAAGTTTGTTTTCTGTAAGATGTCTTTTTATGGGCTGGTTGGTCCGAACTCTGATAGTGTGAGCTTGAAAGTATGGGTGGAGTCATCGAGAGGTGAGTATGAGGGTGTAGGCAAACTTTTTCTATCTGTTGATGGTTTAGTTCGGTCCCTTGTAGAGCTTTGCTGATGAAGTAGATGGGTTGTTGCCCACTTTCATCTTGACTAGTGCTGAGGCTATTGCCTGACTTCCCACTGCGAGGTGTAATGAGTTCTTCACTTTTTCGTGGTCTAGAAAGAATGGGTGATTGCCCCAAGAATTTTGAAATCTCGGAAGGCTTGTTCGTACTCCGTTGTCCTTTTCAACTCGTCCTACCTTTTTAGTGTGAGGTGGACGTTCAACTCGTTCGACCTCTTTGGTGTGAGGTAGATGTTTAACTCGTCCGACCTCTTTGGTGTGAGGTGGACTTTCAACTCGTCCGACCTCTTTGGTGTGACGTGTACCTTCAATTCGCCCGATATCTTCGGTTTGAGGTGGACCTTCAACTTGTCCGACCTCTTTGGTGTGAGGTGGACCCTAAACTCGCCCGATATCTTTGGTGTGAGGTGGACCTTAAACTCGTTTCCGACCTTTTTGGTGTGAGGTGGACTTTCAACTCGTCCGACCTCTTTGGTGTGAGGTGGACCTTCAACTCGCCCGATATCTTCGGTTTGAGGTTGAGCTTCGACTTGTCCGACCTCTTTGGTGTGAGGTGGACCCTAAACTTGTCCGACCTCTTTGGTGTGAGGTGGACCTTCAACGCGTCCGACCTCTTTGGTGTGAGGTGGACCTTCAACTTTGCCCGCCCTCTTTGGTGTGAGGTGGACCTTCAACTCGTCCGACCTCTTTGGTGTGAGATGGACCTTCAACTCGTCAGACCTCTTTGGTGTGAGGTGGACTTTCAACGCGTCCGACCTCTTTTGTTTTTGATTGGGCGAGTTGATGGGATCTTCTCAGTGTTGCATATTTCTCGATAGACATCCACAACAGACACCCGAAGGGGTGTAATTGTGGTATTTTCTAGACTTCTCTCCATGTTGATCTTCTTTTTTCTTGGACTCTTTATCCTTATCTCGAGAGGAGTAGGAATGTTCGGTTTTTGAGATCTCTCCTAGTCGAGAGTTTTCCTCCATATTGATGTACTTCTCTGCTCGTTCTTGTACCTTGTTTAGAGATGTTTGGGTGCTTCCTGGATATTGAGTGGCTAAAAGGTCTTTTTCATAGACCATTGATGAGGCCTCTGATAGCTGCTTCTGTTGGCAGACTTTGTATGCCCATACACGTTTTATTTGAATATTTCCATGTTGTTGCGAAGGCTCTCTCGATCTCCTTGCTTGATCTCTAATAGGCTCGGTGCGTGTTTGGCTTTGTCCTTCTGGATGGAGAATAACGGATTGCATCTGAGGCATCCGTGAAATACATCCTGCTTCTGAAATTGCTAAGATGATGGCTTGGATCTGATGTGCTGTCGTACGGGGTCATGTCTGGAGCTTTGAAGTCCTTTGGGACCTTTAGCTTTCATGATCTCTTTTGGTGAATGGGTCTTGATCTTTGTGGGGGCTATCTTCGTGACTGGATCGAACCGTCTTGGTTTTGAGATCAGTTTCGAGTTTTAAGAGCTTATCTTTTAACTCTCGGCATCGCCTAGTTTCCCTTCGGAGGTCCTTCTTGGCTTCTCGTTAATGCTCGTCTTCTTTTTCGAGTTGCTTTAAGCAATCCAGAAGTGCCTCCATGGCCTCCTCGTTTGGCGAATTCTCGCCTTTTGTTGGGTTGAGGAGTATCTTTTGGTGTAGTATCCGCGTCTTTGTGCGGTATTCTATCCTCTAGATCTGAATCATGGTCGTTGTCATGGTTGTCCGCCATGGTGATGGGATGACTTCCAGGTTCCCCGGCAACGGCGCCAATGTTCCGAGGGTTACCTGAAACTGTAGGTCGATCTCGGATGAGATCTTCTGTGTTGGTCGAAGCCGACGTGTCCGGCAGGTGCACGACGGCCGGAGCTGGTGTGTTCGACTTATTGGACTTGGTGGTGGTGCTAATCCTTCGTCCCCGGAGGGTGGGGGGTACCTGCAAGGGACTCCGATGCTTAAGTTAGCAAGGGTATTAAGCAGGTATTGAGTAGAATCAGATTAAGAGTTATACCTGGGTGCTCCAGTGTATTTATAATGGTGAGATGTAGCCTCCTGTGGATAAGATAAGTTAGTTATCTTATCTTTATCTTTATCTTATCTTTAAGTGAGGTCATCTTATCTTCAAGGGAACCGCCTTTATCTTTCTGGGCTTTGGCTGCCTTTAGATTGAGCTGTTTTCCTTCGTTTTGGGCTTGCTTTGGGCTCCTTTGGCGATTTGGCCGAGCTCTTTGAAAAGAGGTCGGATAGTCTGACCTGAAGAGGTCGGTCGGCTTGTCGCTAAACATCCTGGGTCGGACAGCTTGACCCAGGGTATGAACAACAACCAAACTCCAAACTAAGAGGGTGATAACTCATAGAGAAAATGGAAAATAAAAACAAAAAACATCAAGTGACAAAAGAAATAAAATGCTAATTATCAACAAAAGCAAACAAACAACCAAAAAGTATGTATTCACACTATTCACATATTTACAACAACCAAAATATAGCACTTATGACGCTAGCTCCTCGGCAACGGCGCTAATATTTGACAATGACCAAAAGCATAGGTTTGGATTTTCGCACTAAAAATAGGATTGATGTTGCAAGTATAGCCCAAACCCAACAATTGATCATCAATCAAATTTAATTCAAAAGGATAGTCATAAATCAAAGCAAATATAAACCGAGAGTATTTAGACTCCCGGGTCATTTTCCCTAGGAACTAGTGCCGGCAAGTGCATACAATTTTGGTTGTGAGAAAGCAAAGGGGGTTTCAATGATTGAAAGCAAACAAAATAAAGGAATTAAAGAACGAGACAAAACCGCAATTAATAAACTAATGAAAGAACAAAAAACTATGTATGTAATATAGACAAGTAAAGCTATAAAGTGAGTGAAAAGTGGTTTAAAACATAAATGAAACATTGACTTGGGATGAGTTATGGAATCCCTTTCTTACCATAACCACAACTATGATAATTATGATGGATTAATCTCACTAAGTCAACCCTTAACATCAAAGGATAAGTTAAGTGAGCATAGTTGTTATCAATCCACAAATCCTAGCTAACTTACTAATTACCTTAGTAAAAAGCTAGCTTTAGTGGAAACAATAACAACTAACAACCCAAAAATTATCACTAAATGTTGGACATTATGGCTCTAGTAATCCATATAACTCATTTTTCCCAAGCCAAGGGGTGGAAATTATCCCATAACTAAGATTGGCATTTTATCAAACACATAGAGGGCATAAACATAAAACATAGAAAAATTGGGAAAATGATAAAAACTATGAACCATAAATAATCAAAATCAATAAAGGCAACTCAAACAAACACAAAGTAAGCATCAAACATCAAATTAACGAATTAGAAATCTAAAATTGTAACACTATGTATATTAACAAAGGAAGCTAAAATATAAAAAAGTGTATACAAAGCAATGTAATAAAAAGAGACAATTAAAGAAATGCTTACAATGTAAATTGCAAAATCAAAAGCAAGACTTGAAGTGTAAAATTCTACAAAACCCTAATGAAAACCCTAAGAGAGAGTTGAGAGAAACCTAACATAAACTACCCTAAAACTACTCCTAAAAATGTGTTGTATCAAGTATAGTAGTGTATGGTATGATATATAGTTGCTTACCCCTTCAAATATGCTCCAAAGCCTTCAAAAATGGGCCAAAAAGCCCCCAAAATGCGAGTCCATGTGCAATTTTAATGGAGGCATGCGCTGGTACCTGTGCGTACGCACAGGTCTGTGCATGGGCACAGCCTGTGCGTGGGCACAGACCTCTGTGTGGGCACAGGTGCTGATTTCCATTCTGTTCTGAGCATGGACACAGCCTGTGCATGGGCACAGGTGCTGTTTTTGACCCCTGTGCGTGGGCACAGAAGCTGTGATACTTTTCTCCTTTGTTTTCTTCATGTTTTCTCCCTTTTTCTTGCTTTCTTCCACTTCTAGCAAACTATTCTTGCCTCTAGGGCCTGAAATCACTCAACAAACATATCACGGCATTGAATGGAATAAAAGTGGAATTAAATTGCTCAATTTAAGCACAAAAATGCATGTTTTCACATTTAGGTTCAATTTAGGGATCAAACACAAAAGTATGCTATTTTGGTGAATAAATGTATGTTTATATGATGAAATCCATCCAATTTAAGCTAAAATATATTATCAAATATGGACTCATCAAATAGGTCTTGTGCAGATAACGAGGAATAGAGCCTTATGCATAATCCCTGGTATTAAGTTTGGCCGGCTTAACACTAGTGAATTATGTATATGGAGGCACTAATGGGTTATCATAGATGATATACGAGTAATAGGTAATGCGAATCACGGATTTTGGGAACATTAGGAGTTAATTCTCGAGGTTTTTTAGTTAGGTGTCTCGAACTCTGCGAATGTCATGTGACTTGTTATTTCTTAGTATGCTTTGAGGTTCTTGTTTGCGATTCTTTTCTTGGAGAGTAGTCTGATTATCTTTCAATCCTGCCGTCTTGTTCAATGCGTTCTTATTTAACCTTAACTGTATATGTCTATTTGAAATTCCTTGAGATAACTGCCTTACTTGTTTAAAACTCCTTATCTTGACACATGTTCTTTTTGTATTTTTTTATTGTTTGATGCATCAAAAAGATCCTTGAAAACCTTAAAGGAATCATTGCCAACTGAGTTGTCCTTCTTTGTAAGATATGTAATTCATCAAATCACTTGAAAACTTGTTCATTATTTTCAACTTTGTGAATCCTATTTGATTTCCTTTGAATTAAGTTCCTTTCTTGAAATCAAGTTGACTTTCCTTTCTAGTGCATTTTGAATATCCTTATTAGGGTACAATTTTAATATTACCCTCGGAGTTTTGATTCAAACCTTTTGAAACAAGTTTTGAGCTCTCTTAAAGAAAATTTCAAATCCATTCTTCTCTTATTTGATTGCATTCATAGTCAATTTTTTAGCCTTGATAAAGTTTTTTTCAAAATTTAGCATGTCCTCTTCTATATGAAGCTCTGAAAACCATATTTTTAACAAAGAACTTGTCTATTTGTCACAGATCACTTATTTTCTTCATTGACCCATAAGAAAATTTTACCTCAAACTTTCTTTTGAATAAAGTTTGGTTTTTGTTGCAAATTTAATGCCCGTTATGATTGAATATGGATTTCGATAAATTCCCTTTGGCATCATTTATTTTGAAAGATAAAGAGTTTGCGAATGTTAGTGAAAACCTGATTTTGACCAACTTTAATGAGATATAGCATGATTTTCAACCTCCAAATTTTGTAAAAGTATTTTAAATAAAAATTTGGTCCGAGACATTTACGCCGTTCGAAGAACGGGAAAAAAATATTTTAAAGCAAGAAAGTTATGCGCAATCAAAGTTTGGTGCATGAAAACTGAAGATTCTGGACTTAGAAGCTTTTTGGGCTTTCTGCTATGTATGCATACACGAGGGACACACGCAACGTGACCAATGGACACTGTCCAGGGCATTTATGTACGCGAGGTGTGTGTAGCGTATGTGGGCATGCATTTTTTTGTTGATTGCGTACGCGACCACATGGCACACGATGCGAGCGATCAATTTGGGTTGAGGAGCTCGCGTACGTGAACCAGTGCCGCGTACGTGAGAGGTCCAGTTTTGCCAGTGTGTGTACGCGAAAGTTAGCACGAGACGCGAGCATACGTTTCGGACTATGCTCCTCGCGTATGCAAGCAAGGAGTCGCGTACGCGAGCCCCTGTTTTGCTGAGACTTGTTCCTTAACTTACTAATATTTTCTAATCACTATTCAGTTTTTATAACTAATGCCTAGGCTTTGAGTACTGGGGTTGGTGATGATTTTCACTTTTCGAAAATTCCCTATTCTATTTTTAAACTTGAAAATTGTTTTGATGTAGTACGACTTAAATTTTTCTTTCGACTATATAAAAAATTTTATGCATGCGTTTGGTTAGTGATGCACCTCAATATTTTTACTCTTACTTTCTTCACACTTTACATAATCTCCTTCAACTTGAGTTTGTATTTAGGTAAGGTCACATCTGTGCTGTCGTCATTCTTTTACAAATATGTTGTTACATACTTTCTCTTTTGAAATGTAACATGATTTTCTTAAGTTTCAATTCTTATGGGCAATGCATTCGAAAGAGTTTCATTCATATTCAAATCTTGTGAGTTTGTCTTTGGCCTTGGATTTTCTTTTCTATAAACCTCATACTCCTTGACTCATCTTGAATTCATTTCAGACCGTTGTATTGTTTTCTAATCCTCAAGGTTGTCTCTTAAACTCTTGTGGACACCATCCTTATCACTTGTCCTTTATCTCTAGTCTTGTATCTTTCTGAATAAACTCAAGAGTTGTCTTAGAGTCACGTATGACCCTTAGGCGTAGCAAGCGAAACATTAAGTTTTCTTAGAATGCTGTTCGTGAACGTAGAAAGGTGTAGTTTTTAAAGGCGCAATATCCCAGAAAGTTGTGGAGTCTTAGTTTTCACACGAAAGAGTTTTGCGTGTAAGTCCCAGAATTTTCAAACAAATATTATTATGAATTCATTTCAATTTATTTATTCATTAAAGATTTTACTTTTAGAAATTATTTTATTAAAAGTAATTAAATTAAGTTTTGATAATTGAATTAAAAAGTTTACTTAATCTCATAATTATTGAATAATTTTCTATATTTAAATTATACAATTTAGCAGTTGTAAAAGAATAAGAATTTTATATGATTTAATTTAAATAATTATGATTTTAGAATTTTGATACTTTAATTTTTATAGATAGAAAATAAATTATATTATCTCAAATTTTCAATTAAAATACTTGATCAAAAGCTGATTAGCAATCGATACTTAAGTAATATTTTTTCTAATATAATTTTAAGAAATTAAATAAGATTTCAAATTAATACTCTATGCCCCAAATTTATTAAAAATGATCAAACCCTAATTAACCCAAATATCCCCAAATTTAACTCTAATCCTAATTTTACCTAATCCCTACCCACACTCACTCCTCACCGCTACTCACTCACCCTCACCCCTCACTCACAAAAACCTCAGCAAGAAAAGAAAAGGGGGGAAACGGAAAAGGGAAAAGAGAGGGAAGAGACATCTGCGAATGGAGCAAGAAGAAAAGAGAGAAGGAGGAGTCGTGCCCTGTTGTTGCAGCCACAACTCCACTGTGCCGTCGCCTTCGTTCTATGGAGCCGAGCCCACGTCGCCGTCGCAAATGAAGAGGATGCCGCGAGCTCTGTCGCGCCTGGTCGCTGCTGAGCTCATCGTCGGAGACCACCGTTCCCTCACCGCTGCTGTGTCACCGTTGATGAAGCTCCGCTTCTGCCAAGGTATGTGGAAGACAGCGTTGCTGTGGGTGGCGTCCACAATCGCCGCCGAACCCTAGCTATTACTCCCGTTGGAGTCACTATGGTTGCCGCTGGAGAAGTGTTATGAACACTGCTGCTACTGAACCACCTTAGTCACTACTTCAGTCCCATTCAAGCACCACAGCCTCCTCTGTTCTTGTCTTTGAATCAGCACTACCCTTTTCCATTTTCAATCCCAATTCTGCTATTTCTAAATATGTAACTCCTCTATCCTTGCTCGGCTGCCCTTTTATTTTTTTGCTATTTCTAAATATGTAACTCCTCTATCATCACCACTGCTGCCATGAAACAAAAATGGAAGGGAGTTACCATGTTTAACCTCTGTGAATTCAGCTAGTCGAGGATGGGGTTGTTTGCTAGACTGAATTATTGGTTGCTTGATTGCTTGAGTAGTGTACGGTTGTTGATAAGAAATTGGTTTGAAAAGTTATTTACTTGGTTATTATGAAAAGTGGTTTTTCTTGGTTTTGAAGTTATTTTGATAATGTAAATGAATCGGCTTTGGAAATGATTTGAGATATGAAAATGAATTAATTTTGGAAGCGGTTTAATTTTGAAAAAAGATTTATTATTGGAAATTGTTAGATTTGAAAATAACTTGATGTTAGAACTGGTTGAGTTTTGGAAAATGATTGAAATTTGGAAATGGTTGAGAAAGGGTTTGAGAAAGGTTTGGATGGGACCCGAAAAGAGTGGCAAAGTCCGAATTTTAGAGGAGATGCTACCGAAATTTTATAAAATTGGAAGTTTCGTTTGAGGTAATTATTTGGAAAGATTTGGTCTTAAGTATTATATGTTTTAAGATTGATTTATTTAGAAAAGAAAGAATTATATTTTGAATTGGGATTGTTGGTGAACGGAATGGAAAGAAGGATGATGAGAATTGACTTTGAAATATGATTTTGAATGAATTTGGAAATGAGATATGGATTGACGAATGATGATGATATTGAGAATGGCTTAGATATTGATGAATGTTGAATGAACTATTCATACGGCTTATGAATTTGAATTATCTGAGACACGAGTTTTCCTGGATAGATGCAGTTGCTTGCCACCACTTGCTCCAGGTTGAGACTCGATACTCTATTGACCCTATGACGTAAGGGTGACTGGGCACTTATAAATTCCCAGGAATGGTACCCCCATTGAGCGATTTGATATATACATGAGAAAAATATATGCATAGACTCATGGGGATGTGCGTCGGCGGACAGTCCAATGGTTTAGCAAACCAGACTTATCGGGTTGACTGTATAACCGACAGATGAGCTTATTAGCCATAGGACAGGCATGCATCATATGTATTTGTATGCTTTGCTTAGGTTTTGAATTTGTTTTGGTTTGCCTAATTGTTAAACTGTTCTTAACTGCTACCTGAACTATTTGCTGTAACTGCTATCTAAACATGTGCTTTCCTTGTCTATTTTGCTTGTGTTTGTCCTGGTGTGCTACTTTTGAGAATGAGCTTTGGTGCTGAATTGATGATTGTATTGATTGATTGCATGGTTGGTTTTTGATTAAGAATTTCTTATAAGAAAATAAAGGTTTTGGATTTCTGAAAGATTGAATATTGTTTCTTTGAAAGATTTTGAATGATTAACTATTAGTTTTTAAAAGATTCCTAAGGCAATGATAATCACTAAGCTTGAAAACAGTTTTCTTATTAAATATCTTCTTATGATAATTCTGAAACTCCATGGTGAGACCGTGTGGTTAACTTCTCAACCCTTACAGCTTTACCTTTTCAGGAATCGGATGAAGGAGCATTATGATGAGTTTACTACGTTTTGGTTTATATGATATTGCATTAATTAGATAATTTTTCTTCCCTCATCTTGGTCATTACAATTTTGTAAGAGGGATAGGAGTTGTATATTTTATATGTATACTACATTATAAGCTATTATGTAGGAAATCTTGTATATGAATCTATGCATATTTTTTTTAAGATAAAGTATTTATTTCTGTTTTTAAAAGGAAGCAGCGATACGGTGTCGAGTCAAAGGCTCATATTTTAATATTAAGTATATAAAGTAGTCGTAATACTTCTTGCTATCAGAGTAACGCAGCTGGAAGCGTGACATTCTGGTAGTGAGGGTGTTGCATTATGGTATTAGAGCAGTTCATCCTGATTAGAGCCTTGGAAATGGACTGACTATGCTTCATTGCATATTCTGAGTGTTTGTCATGTAGTAGGTCTTGTTTGGATAATAAGAATTAGAGCTTTATGCGCGTGACTGTCTATTGATTAACGCTGTTAGCTTACTGTCGCATATCTGTTGATATTAAGTCTGGCCAACTTAATGTTGATGGTTTATGTGTACGGAAAAGTTAACACGTTATTATAGACGAATTGGAGTTGATAAGTAATTGGTAATATGAGTCATATGGTTAGGGAATGCTAGAGTTCGCTTTTTGTGTTTGGTTCAACTTGTGATTCTTATCTGCGTTGCTTAAGTTGGCATATTGTTCCTTCTTTACTATTCTCATTGAAGTTCCTTGACTCAGATTCCTTCTTTAAACTATGATTTAACCATTTTTTGACCATATTTTATTATTCATCCATAACCTTGCTTGATTGTATTCTTAAGAGTTTGCTTGCGTCTTTTTAGTGTGATACATCATTCCTTACAGTCTATTTTTAAAATTCTTATTTTGGGATTGCAAAAGTTTAGAATTGACTTTTTTTCTGTCTAATTCTGTTTTACAATCATCCTTCGAACTTTTGATGAGACCCCTTTTAATTTAGCATATACTTTCCTACATGAATTCAGAAAAAATTCTTTATATTCTTAGATCTATTTATCTATAATGTTTCACCTATTTTTTTATAGATATATGTGAAAACAATTTCTACCTTAAATTTCTTTTTTTATTACAACTCGATTCACTTTTAACTTTATCACAATTTTTATACGTATTCTTATGTGATTTCATATCTGAGTGTGTTTCAAGACTCTGGAGGAAATATTTTTGCTCATAGCTTAATTAAGTTCTATTTTATAAACTTTGCATATCTTATTTTAATTTGAGTTGTTTTGATGCAATACTTTTAGTATTTCTTTCGAAAAAGTGAATTCATTTCTTTTTGAGTTTATCCATTTCTTGTGAACGCTATCATTGATTTTTAGTATTCTTTTCGACCCAGTTTATAACAATCCGAATTTTTAAAATTAAATTTTATACTTTAAATTTAAAAAATAAAATTTAATTTAATTATGACTTATTCTATTATTTTGAATTATCTATTAGAAATTATATTGAACGCTACCATTGATTTTTAGTATTTTTTTCGGCCANAGAAAATTAGAAAGAATGGCCGAAGCGATTAAATGGAACCAAAGAAAAAAGAAAATTAAACCTGATATATATATATAAAATAATAGGAACACATGTACTTTAATTACTATATATATGAATCCCATTTCCTTTTCTTTCCTCCACCGAAACCAAGAGATAAAAGAAAAAGAAAGAAACATGCTTATATGTATATGTATAACCTAAGCATGACACCTAATCATTTCATTTAATAACTAATGACACCTACACTTCTTCATATGTAACATTTTCTCCTAAAATAATGATTTAGCAATACCTATAATCTTGCATGCTTTATTTTTCGGTAAGGCATGAGAGAAAGAACCGAGAAAGAGAAAGGAGAAACCGTGAACTTTCTTAGAGTTTCCGAGCTCTATTTCTTGTAATTCGTAACCCTAGTTAAAAATTTAATTCGATAAAAATGTTTGTATCCTTCTTTTTTATACGTTAGCATTATTTTGATCCGATAAAAGTTAATGGTGACGTAGCTTCTTTTTTTCTTAAGTTCGGCTAATTGAAGTTCTAGGAGGCATAGGCGATTTCTGACGTTTTCTTCTTCAGCAGTTTAGTCAAAAAAAATTTTCAGAATTTTTATTGACTTTAATTTCATACGGAGATAGGAGATTTATTTTAAAATTATCTATTTTAATTTACGAATGCCACTGAAGTTTAGTGAATAACTGCAAATAATTTATAAATGTCTCGTTTGATTAATTGATAAAAATTGATGAAATTGAGATTGTTAGTGATTGTGAATATAATTGAATGTGATGAAATTATGATTAATTGTGTTATTTGTTAAATTGATTGATTTTGGTGATAAAATTGGTTGAATTATGGTTGTGAATAATGATTTAATTTTTTGAAAGTGATTAATTATTCGAAATTCTTTTTGGTTACGCTAATTTTTTGATTTAGTTGTGGAATTGAGATTTATTTGATAATGGTGGATATTGTTGCAAGCTTGTTAGAGAATTATTGGTTACTAAACTGAATGGGTTAGGATACCTTACTGTTTTGATCGCTGTTGAAAAAAAGATAAGTGAATTGTAGAGATTGAGGTTTTATGAACAAAAAAATAGATTGAACTTGGATTTTAAAACTAATTTCTTAAAAATTGATTTCTTAACTAAAACAATAATTTTGATGATTTATAAAAAATTTTGAAATTATTAAAAGTATATGGCTATAAAATATGTTGATTATTAAAAATTCTGTTGATTTGATAATTGTTGAGAAAAGGGCTGGTGTTTTATTGAGAAAGATGGAACCCGTAAGGGTGGCTAAGCCTAAGTTTTAGGTGAAGTGCTGTTAAAATTTTTATAAAATCTAGGACTTTATTTGAAATGCTATTTTAAAAGATTTGTTTTGGAAAGTTAAATTATTTAAGACTTATTTGGTTGAAAAAAAGATTTATTCTATTTCAAATTCGATTTATTAAGAAAAGTATAATGTCTTAAATCCAATTTTTTGAGGAGAGATTTTGTTTTAAGTTATAAAACGAATTCGGTTTGTTAAGAATAAGAAAGAAAAAGGATAAGAGAACGCGGCACGTATGATTAAGAAATGACTAAAAGGTCACGAGAGGGTGACGAAAAGTAAATAGTTGAGGTGCTGATGTGAGAATGTTAAGCCGTGGGCTTTATGTGTAAATGATTGTGCGGGGATGTCCATGTGTATGGAATGGCTTCTAGGAGAAAATGGCACATGCTTCAGCTGGAGAATTAGCGCCTGCAAGTACTTGCAGAGGTCATGTTCGGCATACTTCAACTGGAGAATCAGTGCCTGCAAGAAGTAAAAACTTGTAGAGGTTATGCCGCTGGAATGCCTTATCTGACTTGCGAGTCGAATTGCGTCAGGTGCGGGTCGAAACTGACAAATGAGCTCATTACCTGTGATAGGACTAGACATGCATCATCATTGTTTGCTCATTTGTATTTGATTGTGTTTGCTTATCATATCTCTCTGTGATTGTGCTGTCGTCTTATTGCTATTTGCTTGTGTGTTGATCTGTTTCCTGTGCTATTAGTTTGTGTATTGAGGTGACTGGGAATTGAGATTGTGATTGAGATTTGACTTAAGTTCAGAAATTTAAAGAAGGTAATTAATTATATAAAATAATAGTAAAAATTATTTTCAAAAGATTTGATAAAAATATAGTTTTATTGAATAAAGTTAATTATTTGTATTTTATTTCATTACTCTTACGGCATTCCCATTTCCTACTGAGAACGCGTGGTTTGTTCTCACCCCAAAATCTTCCACCCTTTCAGTGACATAGGTTCGAAGACTCAGTTTGAAGCTGTGGGCAATTATTAGTCTTATTTGAGTTAAGTTTATCTGTTGAGTCGCTTTTCTAGAATTTTCTCGCCTTTGTTAGTTAAGATTTTATTTTATACAGAGGGATAGGAGTTGTATCTGAGTTTCATTTGAATTCTTTTGTATAATATTTATTATTCTTACTAACTATGTGACTAGTATTGCTTGGAGATCTTTGATATATGATTTTGATTAATAGAAACAAAACTTTTTGGCTTTTTCTTAAAAATTGAAACGTAAAATCGAACTAAAGGCTCAGTATTAAATAGTAAATACGGAAAACAGGTCAATAACGCCTCACTTTTGGTATGATCATGACGTGTTGAAAGTTAGAGTGTTACACAGCTTAGATTCGATTCAAAAGAGTGTACTGTCCTTCTTCTTGATTGTTCCTACCGAAGTTCTTAGATTCAAATTCCTTCTTAAGATTACAGCTTGATTCTCTAACGACTTTATTGCAGTTTTTACGAATATTCTTATTTGATTATGTATTTAGATATCCTTCAAAGAAATATTTCTATCTCTTTCTAGTTGGTTTTTGTTTGGTAAACTTCACCTAATTTATTTTTAATTTGAATTTGGTTTAGCATACTACATTGTTTATGCAATTGTTTGTTCTTTTAAAAAAAATATTGGACTCATGTCTTTCTTCTTATGAATAGACCAATTCTTTTTTTAAGCTTTTCATTTTTGTGGATGTCATATTTGATTCTATTTTTAATTACTATCTTACTTTTTTTGAACGCCACCATTAGTTTTAGTTTTCCATTTCTCGTGAATCTCATATTCATCCAAGTCAACTTGAATTCGTTTTCATATAATGCACCATTTGTCCTTTTATTTGTCTTTCTTTAGTCAAAAGTTCTTTCTTGAGAATTATCTATTGATTGAGTTGTCTTCCTGGCACGTTTTGTATTTCTTTGGACCAATTGGAAACTCGTTTGATAATACATGCTTATTGAGTTCTTGTTTTAATTCCCTTGATTTAAAGATCCTTTCTTCCATGGGCTTATTTCCTTTTAAGCGCATCGTAATATTCTTAAATGATTTTTGTGAGGTGGTTGTTCCAAGTATACCTTCAGAATTTTGTTTTGAACCCTTTTGAAAAAGTTTTGAATTCGTTTGAAGAAATTTAAGTTTTGAATCAACTTTTTTAAGTTGTTGAGTTCCTTCGTAAGCTTTTTGTTTCTATGAGTGACATGCTTTATAAATCCTAATTGAAATCCTTTAATTTAAGTTTCTTTCTCGAAATAAGTTGGTTTCCTTCTTAGCGCATCTTATATTATTGACCATCCTTATAAGGTTGTGATTTCAAGTATATTATTGGAGTTTTGTTTTAAACCTTTTTTAAACAAGTTTTGATTTACAATTATACAAAGTTATCATTGACTTTGCATTTCCTTATTTGAGCAGTGCCTCTCTTTGATGTGATTTGAACTTGTTTTGGTGCGATATAACTATCTATTGAAGTTTTAATAAAATCGCTTTCAATTCAGCCTACACTCCTTTACCTTATACTTTAAAAATATCTGTATGTGATTTAAACGTATTCAATTGTAATGCATCTTTTTTTTTCTTTTACGAGCAAAACTTTATCTCAGGTTTTCTTTCAACAAGATCGCAGTTTTCATGGATGTTTGAAAAAGAAGAGAAAATACAATTTTGCTCTTAGCCAAATTAATCTTTCCTTTTACAAACTGTGTAATCTCTTTCCACTTGAATTTATATTGAAATAATTCCACATTTACGCTTTTATTAATCTTTTGAAGGATGTTTGTTACTCATTTTCTCTTTCGGAGGTTAAAATGATTTTTCCTTAAATTTTTCATTCTTTATGAACAATGTATTCGACAGTATCCTTAAATCATACTCTTGAGTTCTGTGAATTTTGTCTTTGGTTTTGGATATTCTTCTTTTGTAAACCTCATATTTACTTGACTCAGCTTGAATTCATTTCAAAATACTGCATTGTTTTTCATCTTATTAGTCCTATCGAATTCCTTCGATTCAAGAGTTACCCTTAAAGTTGTCAGTTGATTCTCTTTCCAGCACTTTTTATTGTTTGTTCATCCTTGTTTACTTGTGATTTCAACAATTCTTTCAAATTCTCGCGAACAAGGTCCTTGTCGCTTTTCTTTCTTTTCTATGGTCTACTATCCTTCTGAGTATACTCGAGATTAGTTTTGGCATCTTGTGCGACCGTGAGACTTGGTAAATGACACATTAGTCCTTTAGGACACGTTTGGTGAATGCAAAAGGTGAAATTTGTAAGTATACAAAGTTGTAGGGAGCTGTGGAACCTTGTTTCATGTGAAAGAGTTTTGTTGATGTTAAGTTTGTGACCATTAAGATTTGCGAAGTGTTTGACAAGGTTGAAAACCCTCGAATGAGTTGTTCGATAAAGTACGAGTGAGGATGGTGGAAATAAGTTATGTTGAAGTTTGAATAATTGAATCTCTAAAGTTGGTGTGAGATCAGAGTGCGAACATTAAGCACGTTGTTTTAACCCTAACCTGTTTTATAACCTTTTGTCACCTTGCTTTATCATTACATGTTTGAAATAGATCATCTTGTATATCAAGCCTATCTTGTAACTTCTGTTTTACATCACACTTATACCCTTTATACCTTTATGCCATATGAAAATTCTAGTATTTGAAACTATATGTATATCTATATTGAGAACTTTTTTGCTTTTCTTTAAATGCATTCAAGAGTGAAGCAAAATGAAATCTCTTTTATTTTGAATCAATTTTCGAGAAAAAATTTTTTTATAAGGTGGGTAGGATGTAAGACTAAGAATTTTTTAAAAAAAATATTATTATGAATTAATTTTAATTTATTTATTCATTAAAAATTTTATTTTTAGAAATTATTTTATTAAAAGTAATTAAATTAAGTTTTGATAATTGAATTAAAAATTTTACTTAATCTCATAATTACTGAATAATTTTTTATATTTTAATTATACAATTTAATAGTTGTAAAAGAATAAGAATTTTATATGATTTAATTTAAATAATTATGATTTTAGAATTTTGATACTTTAATTTTTATGAACAAAAAATAAATTATATTATATCAAATTTTAAATTAGAATACTTGATCAAAAGCTGATTAGCAAGCGATACTTAAGTAATATTTTTTCTAATATAATTTTAAGAAATTAAATAATATTTCAAATTAATACTCTATGCCTTAAATTTATTAAAAATTATCAAACCCTAATTGACCCAAATATTTCCAAATTTAACTCTAATCCTAATTTTACTAACCCCTACACACACCCACTCCTCACCACTACTCACTCACTCTTACCCCCTCACTCACAAAAACCTCAGCAAGAAAAGAAAAGGGGGGAAACAAAAAGGGGTTAAGAAAGGGAAGAGACAGCTGCGAATGGAGAAAGAAGAAAAGAGAGAGGGAGGAGTTGTGCCTTGTTGTTGTCGCCACAATGCCACTACACCGTCGTCAGTGTTCCATGGAGCCGAGCCCGTGTCACCGTCGCAAATGAAGAGGATGCCGCCAACTCTGTCGTGCCTGGTCGCAGAGGAACTCGCCGTCGGAGACCGCCGTTCCCTCACCGCTGCTGCGAACAGAGGACAGGAAAAGAGATGAGTTTGCGAGGGAGAAGAGGAAGCGGCGCTGCCTTTCCATCGCCACTGCTGCCAAGGTTTGTAGAGGAGAGCGTCGCTGTGGGTGGCGTCCACCATCCGAGCTGCCCCCACAAGGATCCACCGCTACCGAATCCTAGCTATCACTACCGTTGGAGTCACTGTGATTGCCGCTGGAGAAGTGTTATGAACGCCGCTGCTACTGAACCACCTTAGTCACTACTTTGGTCCCATTCAACCACCATAGCCTCCTCTGTTCTTGTCTTTCAATCAGCACTACCCTTTTCCAGTTTCAATCCCAATTCCGCTATTTTTAAATATGTAACTCCTCTATCCTTACTCTGCTACCATTTTATTTTTTGCTATGATATTCTTTTAATTTTGATAGCGTGTGTCTCTATTTTAGTTCTGCCAAGGTATGTTTGAAAAATTAAAATTGGTGCTGCTGCCACCATTTCAGTCACGTTGGAATCACCGCTGCTGCCATGAAACAAAAAGGGAAGGGAGTTACCATGTTTAACCTATGTGAATTCACTAGTCGAGGTAGGGATTTTTCTTAAAATTTATTTTGTATTATAGAGTTGTTTTAAATAGATATTGATGCAAAAAATATACTTTTGTGATTATGTTTGCCTTGTGGATCTAGTTGTTTGCTAGACTGAATTATTGATTGCTTGATTGCTTGAGTGATGTACGGTTGTTGATAAGAAATTGGTTTGAAAAGTTATTTACTTGGTTATTATGAAAAGTGGTTTTTTTGGTTTTGAAGTTATTTTGATAATGTAAATGAATCGGCTTTGAAAATGATTTGAGATATGAAAATGAATTAATTTTGGAAGCGGTTTAATTTTGAAAAAAAAAGATTTATTATTGAAAATGGTTGGATTTGAAAATAACTTGATGTTAGAACTGGTTGAGTTTTGGAAAATGATTGAGATTTGGAAATGGTTGAAAAAGGGTTTGAGAAAGGTTTGGACGGGACCCGAAAAGGGTGGCAGAATCCAAATTTTAGAGGATATGCTGCCAAAATTTTATAAAATTGGAAGTTTCATTTGAAGTAATTATTTGGAAAGATTTGGTTTTAAGCATTATATGTTTTAAGATTGATTTATTTAGAAAAGAAAGAATTATATTTTGAATTGGGATTGTTGATGAACAGAATGGAAAAAGGATGATGAGAATTGACCTTGAAATATGATTTTTGAATGAATTTAGAAATGATATATGGATTGATGAATGATGATGATATTGAGAATGTCTTAGATATTGATGAATGTTGAATGAATTATTCATACGGCTTATGTAAGAACCGAATTTTTCACTGATAAAATCATTTAAATGCCCAAATTAAATTCCAAAAAGTTAGGATGAGAATTTGGGGATTTAAATATGATTTTTGAACTCAGTAGGTCTTTCTGAGTCAAAAAATGTATTTTCTGCGAAAAACTGTAAAAAACCACAAACTGACAGTTGAACCGGTTGAACCGGTTCAAATCTGCCCGATACTGCATGAGAAAAAATTGAAACAGTCAAAAACCTTAGAAAAACATTAGAAATAGAAAATCGGGCATTAATTTTAAAGGTTTGGCCCAAAATTGGGCCAAATAGGCTAAAAATGCTAACGGGTTGGACCGGGCCCAAGTTGGGCCCAAGCCCAACATATATAAGGTTCATTTAATGAACCCATTTCACCATAATACACTTATAACACACACACATCAGAAATATGAAAGAGGAAGAGGAGAAGAGATTGAGCACTATTCATCATCATCTTCACAAGCTAATATCTTGAGCAACGGTGTTTCGATTTACGTGCCGTCAGTGGCTACACGTTCCTTGTGAAGAGCTCTACAAAACCCATGTAAGAAACCGGTAAGAAAAGATTAAAATCTTCCCAGTTCCTCTCCTCTAAATTTTGGATTTTTAGGGTTTTGGATTAAGTGAGTTTTGTGATTTTGGATATTTAGGTTCACTCTAATCATTGCTTAGCATTGGATTTTGGCTACCAAAACTGTTAGACAAGGTAAGAGGCTTTGAACTCTTGTGAAGTTTTGATTTATGATTAAGCCCTAGGTTGATTTGTGATGGTTTATATGTATATAGTTTGATTGTTATGAGTTTGGAGCTTGTTGGTGATTGTTGGAAGTTTGGATTGTGTTGGAAAGCTTGTTGGTTACCTTTGTGGTGCTCATTTTGAGTTAAAGGCATATTGGGAGTCAGCCAAGGTATGGTTTCGGTTTCCTCTATGTAGTATATAATATTCATGAACACTTAGGCTAGTGACCCAAAGGATAGGTTTGAAAATTGATATGTTGTTGATGATTGGTTGGTTTATGATGCACCATGAATTGATAATGTTTTTTATGTTAAATGATGATGTTGAGATATGATGGTTTTGGATGAATGAATATTGTTGGTTAACAATATGAAGCTTGATTGAGTTGATGATGAAGGCTGTTAGTGATAAAATGATGATTGGTGGATATGTGTTTGGAGTGTTATATATATACTTGATTATTGAGGTTGATGATGATGAAATAGGATGGAAAGATTGGTATTAATTGTGACAAGTGAACTAAGAAGGTAGATTGTGCTGTAGAGGGGAGTTTGGTATGGTTTTGATTAGTTTGGGATATGAGAATTGGGAGAATTAGTAAATTGGGAACTTTGGGTAAAGTTGATTTTTAATGAACTTTGTCCGATCATAACTTATGCCTCGGTTTTCAAAATTGTTTCAAAATTCATTGAAAATTGGGAACTTTGGGTAAAGTTGATTTTTAATGAACTTTGTCTGATCATAACTTATGCCTCGGTTTTCAAAATTGGTTGAAAATTGTTTGAAATTAAAGTTCATTGAAAACCCTTTAATTTGATATAAAGTTTGTAAAATTTGGAATTTTGTAGAGGAAGTTATGATCATTCAAAGTTGGTGTTGAAAATCTGAAATTCTGTAAAGTTGCAGAATTTCAGGATTTCTGATATGTGCACACACACATCCTTGTGCGGACGCACAACCCTGCAAAAATCTTATTCTGTGCGGATGCACAGACCAGTGTGTACGCACAGGCAGGAAAAGGCTCTCTGCTTGCAGCGTTAGCACAGCTTGTGCGCGTGTACATCAATGAAGAATTACGACCTGTGCGTACGCACAGCCTTGTGCGCACGCACAAGTCGGGAAGGATCGTCTGTTGGGGGGCACTCGCAAAGCTTGAGCGAGTGAACAGGCTTGTAAACTTTAGTACCTGTGCGTATGCACACCCCCGTGCGCACGCACACTTTCTAAATCCTCCTGGGCGTGCGCACGCACACCCCTGTGCGGACGCACATGCTCTGTTTCACAAATTTAAACTTTGTTTTCAACTATTTCACCTTCCCAATAAGGTTGTAAGCTTCTATAACACCATTTTAAGGATTTTGGGCTAGTTTTTGAGTATAGGAATATGGGAAATGGGCTAAGGGTTTTAGTTGAGGTTTATTAAGAAAAATTAGCGAAAGGATGTTTAAGTTTTTGGTGTACTGAGGATGGGTTCGATGGAGTGGGAAGGAGGAAGGGAAAATGTTGAATTGACAAATGGTTGAGATGAGTCGAGGACTCTGAATGAGATGATGGATCCATATGATATTGAAAATCTTTTTGGAAAACCACTGATGTATCATTTGTAAATTGAGATTATGAGACGATATGCGCCCGGCAGGGACGGCGGTTGGATCCCACCTGTCGAGGTAGCGGTGGTGACGTAAGAACGGTGGTTAGATCCCGCTTACTTTGAGATGTGGGGTCTGAGGCAAGAGTATCCCACTCGCATTCTTTTGGAATCACTATAGTGTGCCGGCACTATATCCGGGTCGGTGATTCGAGCACGATATCTCGGGGGTTCCCATTATGATTTCTGAAAGGCAACATCTCCAAGAGATATGTCGGGTTGGCAGTTGAACTGACAATGTGATATCACAGCCAGTAGGACAGGCATTCATCATATGCATTTTCTATCTGTTTATATGCTTAGTTGACTTGTAATTGTATGCCTAATTGAATAACATGCCTATTTGCTTACTTGATCTACTTGCTTTATATGCTTCTACTTGTGCTTTACTTGCATTGTATATAATTCTGATTTCTATTGGGATTGAGGAGGTTCGGAAGGCGGTGGCGATGGCGATGGGATGGCATGGAGGATAGGGTGGTGAAGGCTGTGGGACAGCGATGTTTGGTTAGAATAGAAAATCCCTTAAGATATAGTACACGGTTTAGTTATGTTAAGGTTTTATATAATTATGCTTATTTGTTTTAGAATGATTTAAGATTGAATCTTGTGATAGTACCGGGGTCTTATATCCTACATCACTGGGCACTATTACCATACTGAGAACCTCCGGTTCTCATACCATATTTCTATTGTGTTTTTCAGATGCAGGTCACAACCCACCACGGTGAGTTGTTTTATTGGTGACAGGAGCGGAGGATCCGGATATCTTTTGGAGTCTTTTTGGTTTGTTTTGTATTTGTCTCTCGCTCTTGTATTTTGTTTTGCCTATAGGCTTGTAAATGAGAGAACAAAACTTGTATAAGCCTTTTAAACTTCAGTTTCATTTTTGTCTGTATATTTGGCTAGCCACCTTAAACTCCGTGAGCCGTGACTAGTTTCTTATGATATTACACTATTATACTATTATCTTTGATTATATCACATCTGTTTTTTTGAGCTTTAAGTTAGACGCTTCGTTAGTTCGTTTTGCGCTTTTAAATCCTGTTTTTGAGCTACATCCTTTATCAAGCTTCTAGATTATATTATTTCTTCTATATGTATCGTATGTATTAGTTTTAGAATTGTCATAACCCTTGGTTAACCTTTGCTTTACGACGCGAGGTAAAGCTTAGGCTAATTAGGGTGTTACAGCTTATGAATTTGAATTATCTGAGACACGAGATTTCCTTGGTAGACGCAGTGGCTTGCCACCACTTGATCCAGGTTGAGACTCGATACTCTGTTGACCCTATGATGTAAGGGTGATCAGGCACTTATAAATTCCTGGGAATGGTACCCCCATTGAGAGATTTGATATATACATGAGAAAAAGCTATGCATAGACTCATAGGGATGCACGTCGACGGACAGTCCAATGATTTAGCAAACCGGACTTGTCGGGTTGGCTGTATAACCGACAGATGAGCTCATTAGCCATAAGACAGGCATGAATCATATGCATTTGTATGCTTTGCTTGGGTTTTGAATTTGTTTCGGTTTGCCTAATTGTTAAACTGTTCTTAACTGCTATCTGAACTATATGTTGTAATTGCTACCTAAACATGTGCTTTCCTTGTCTATTTTTCTTGTGATTGTCCTGGTGTGCTACTTTTGAGAATGAGCTTTGGTGCTGAATTGATGATTGTATTGATTGATTGTGTGGTTGGTTTCTGATTAAGAATTTCTTATAAGAAAAGAAAGGTTTTGGATTTCTGAAAGATTGAATATTGTTTCTTTGAAAGGTTTTGAATGATTAAATATTGTTTTTTAAAAGATTCCTAAAGCAATGATAATCACTGAGTTTGAAAATAGTTTTCTTATTAAATATCTTCTTATGACAATTCTGAAACTCCGTGGTGAGACTGTGTGGTTAGGTTCTCACCCCCTATAGCTTTACCTTTTCAGAAATCGGATGAAGGAGCATTATGATGAGTTTACTGCATTTTGGTTTATATGATATTGCATTAATTAGATAATTTTTCTTCCCTTGTCTTGGTTATTACAATTTTGTAAGAGGGATAGGAGTTGTATGTTTTATATGTATATTACATTATAAGCTATTATGTAGGAAATCTTGTATATGAATCTATGCATGTTTGTTTTTTTTAAGATAAAGTATTAATTTCTGTTTTTAAAAGGAAGCAGCGATACGGTGTTGAGTCAAAGGCTCCTATTTCAATATTAATTATATAAAGTAGTCATAATACTTCTTGCTATCAGAGTAGCACAGCCGGAAGCGTGACATTCTGGTAGTGAGGGTGTTACATTGCGCATGTTAGATTTTTGAGCCGTAGTGCATGTACGAAGGGAGTGAAGAGGTCAAGAAGTCTCGGACGTGTTGTTTGATATAGTATGGTTGGTAATGGTGGTGATGCTTCTGGATGGAGTTGGAAAGTCAAAGTTCTGAAGTGGGTACGAGATCCGTGAACGAACGTTATGCCCACTGTTTAATTACCCGCATGCTTTGTAGCCTCTTACCACTTAAACTACCGTTTTGCTTCGTGAACGCCTAGCTTGATTTGCACCTTATTTTGTTATTTCAAGTTTTTGTAAAGTCTTGAGACTGTATGACCTTTTGCATCGAGCCTATCTGGTACCTTCTGCCTTACTCCATACCTTATCCCTATATTTAAATCCTATGGTTATTCATTAGTGAAACATATATATATGCTAAATTTTTTTACTTATCTAAAAAGCATTTAGAAAGCAGAGTACTGATTCTTTGTATTACCTTATATATTCTTTTAATTTTTGAGGACAAAAATTTTTATAAGGTGGGTGGAATGTAAGACCCAGAATTTTGGAAAAGTTATTATGAACTAATTTCAAATTATATATTTATTTATAATTTTAAGTTCATAAATTATTTTATAGAAGATAATTAAAGGTAGTTTTGATTAATTGAATTTAAAATAAATTAAGATTTTTATCCAAACTCTATAATTTTGGATTATTTTTCTATTTACTATTTAAAATCTTTGAAATTCAATAATAATGATGTTTGGAAATTTAAATTAGAATTTTATCTAATTTTTTAATTATTGAATTATTTCCTATATTTAAATTATAGAATTAGTAGTTGTAAAATAATAAGAATTTTTATATGATAATATTTTATAAATAAATACTTTAGGTTTTGTTAATAAAGACAATTAATTATATTGTATTATATTTTCAATTAGAGTATTTGAGTGAAAACCAAATAGCAATTTGATACAACAAACAATATTTTAAATAAATTTAAGGATTCAATTAGTTTTCGAATTAAACCCCAAAATTCCCATTTTTTAATGCAAACCCTAACCCTAGTTTTCATCTAAATCTAACCCTAAGAACCCACATTTTCCCTTTCCCAAAATGAAACCCTAGCTGCACACACAACACACACAATACTCATAGTAGCT
>NC_029781.3:65757807-65787392 GCF_000817695.3 Arachis duranensis
TTGAGGAAGAAGTGATGAACGGGAATTGTCTATCGGTAAAGAATTTCACAAATGAAATCTCGTTGCAAGTATAGTTCTAAACCAACAAACAATTCCTCAATAAAAAATTTGTTTGTCACAAGTACAAACCCCAATAAAAATAACCGAAGTATTTAAACCTCGGGTAGTTTCTCAAGGAATTGCAAGAAAGTGTTCTTGTTATTGGTTATGGAACAAGTATTTTTGGGGTTTTGGAATAAGAGACAAGAAAAGTAAATAAAACTCAAATGATAAAAAGGTCTTGGCAAGGGTTGATGGTTAAGGATCTTTATCCTTGTCACTAACCACAACATGATAATAGCAAGGATCAATCCCATTAAGTCATCCTCTAACAAGTGAAGGAAATTCAAATGGGCTACATCAATCCCAATCCATAAGTCCTAGCCATTCACTAATTGACTTAGTGAAAGCTAGTGTCAATGGACACCAATTATCAATCACTTGGACATTAGTAACTCAAGGTCACCCAAGTTACCATCCCAAGCCAAGAGCACAAAAATCTACTCTATCATCCTTCCAAGCATTTTTTCAAACACTTGGAAGGCATAAAAGGAAATCATGGTAAAATGACAAGAAATGTAAATTCTAACAACTACCAAAGTAAGAAATTAACAATAATAATGCAATTAAAATATAGGAAACATAAAACATAAATTGCATTAAAGGAAATGAAAGGAAATAAGAGTGCTCATAAAAACAACAAAATAAAGGAAACAACAAATAAAACTAAGAGAGAAAAGATGTAGGAATAAGAAATAGTAAAGAAAACTAAATCAAAGTAAGAATCTAGATCTAAGAGAAATTAATCCTAAGAACCCTAACCTAATTCTAGAGAGAAGCTCTAGAAACCTAGCCTAAAACATGATAAAAACTAAAACTAACACTACTTGGTTCATTCCCCTTCAATCCTTGGGTTCAATAGCATCAGAAATGAGTTGGATTGTGCCCAAAATGCTTCAGAAATCGCTGGCCACGAGTTGCCTTTAGTGAGTCACACTGATCATGCGACACGTGCGCGTTGAACGACGCGTATGTGTGTCTAAACTCCGGGAAAATATGGCAAATTTTATATCATTTTGAAGCCCCGGATGTCAGCTTTCCAACGCAACTAAAACCGCTTCATTTAGACCTTTGTAGCTCAAGTTATGATCGATTAAATGCGAAGAGGTCAGGATTGATAGCTTTGGGATTCCTTCGTTTCTTCATGACTTCTCCATTTTTACATGCTTTTTCTTCATTCCCTCAATCCAATTTTTGCCTTATAAACCTAAAATCACTTAACAAACATATCAAGGCATCGAATGGAATCAAGGTGAATTAAATTTAGCTATTTTAAGACCTAAAAAGCATGTTTTCACACTTCAGCACAAATATAGAAAAATTTACAAAATTGTGCTATTTTAGTGAATAAATGTGGAAAAAGTTGATAAAATCCCTAAATTCAACACAGGATAAACTACCAAATTGGGGTTTATCAAGCAGAGAAGCCGCGCCACCGCTGCACCATGCCTCGTCACCACCGCCGCGTCGCGCTAAAGAGAAGGATCTGAGACTGTGCTGAGGTCCAACCACCGCGTCCAGTCGTTGTTCACGTCCCCGGCGTTGCCTTCGTCGGAACCGCCGCTGTCACGGCCAGCTTCCATCTCCGTCGAGGATGGTTGTAAATGGGAGGGGACGAAGCTACCTCTGCCGTCAGAGAACGCACTTCTGGTAAGGGTTTTACGTTAGTTTTTCCTTTCCATTGAGTTTCTGGGAACTTCATTGTCGCTGTATGTTGTTTAGGTCGCTGCTGTCGCTTGAGGTGGCTGCCGTGGCTACCGCCAAACCGGTTCAAAGACTGCCACTATTTCGATTCAGCCATTCTTCCTCTATCTTGGTAAGAGTTTTTGGTTCGAGAAGCCTTTTGTCGCTGTTCTGATAATTTATGCTGAGGTGTTGTGATGTTGTCTGTCGTAGGGTTGTTATCGATGCTTGCATGTTGTGCTCGGAGTTTGCGGCTGCTTCATTTTGTTAGTTCAATAAGTATTTCTATTTTGAGAGCCCCTACATTAGTGTTCTGTTCCATGTAATAAAGTATTCGCGATGTTAATAGTTTTAGGAGTTAGAAACCAAGTTTGCATGTGGCGTTTGAGGCTGTTTCTGCTTCTGAGAAAGCAAGCGGAGCTAAGGTTGATGGTTGCCGTTGGTTTTGGGCCGAGAGAAAAGAGTTCGATTGATGCGTTTAGGTTATGGTTTCGACGAGTCGAGGTAGGGGCAATTTTCTAAACTAAATTTACTATCGAGAATTGTTTTAAGTTGATATTAATATGAAAAATATGTTTTTATGATTTCGTAAGTCTTATGAATTGAACTGAGTTGCCATGAATGAATGCAAACGTGAGTTTGAATGGTTTATTGATTAATTGAAGATGTTTAGTCGGGATTTATACTTGGATTAAGGTTATTATGATAATGATTGGGCTGTGGCTGTTTCTGATTATTGAGTTAGGAAGTTGGTTTGATTAAATACTATGTAAAATATTTTTTTTTGGTTTAAGGTTTAATTTGATGTTGAAAATGAATTAGCATTTGAAATTATTCGAGATATTAGGAATGGGTTTTATTGATCTATTGTAAAAGATTCTGAGAATTTTAAAGTGATTTGATTGATTGACAGCCGTTTAGTTTGGTTTGGTTGGGACCCTTGAAGGGTGGCGAAAGTCTGAGTTTTAGGGGAGGTGCTGCCGAAATTTTATAAAAACTTTGAGACTTTGTTTGAAGTACTACTTAAAGAGAAAATTTGATTTAAGAATCATACTATTTTATTTTGATTTATTTTAGAATGAACTATGCTTTAAGTTTGATTTATTAATTAAAGAATTATGTTTTGAGCTTTATTGAAAAAAGATTTATGTTTTAAGTTCGAACTATTAATAAAAAGGGTTATGCCTTGGATCTGATTTAGTAAGAAAAGATTTATTTTTTATTTTGATTAAAGAACTACATTTTAAGAAATTATGATTCAAGGAGTTTAATAATTTTAAAGAACGAGAATGATTGTCATCCTCCCTAAAGTCTTGAGACCCTGCCGTGAGGTTTAATTAATGGACGATTCCTTTGGTATTTTGAAAGAGGTTTAAATCTGAAATGGTTTTGGGGGTTTTGGAAAAGATTATAAGGAGTGATGTTGGTTTTCAAATAAAAATGAAATTGTGTTGAGCTTTGACCTGGCAAGGTTCGTGGTTGTTTACCGCTTGTCCAGTGTCGAGATGTATGCGGGATTCATGGTGGTGTACCGCCCACATATTTTTAAAAGTGAATGCTTTGTGGGGTTTGTGGTGGTGTACCGCCCACATGTTTTTAAAAGTGATGCTTTGTGGAGTTCGTGGTGGTTTACCGTCCACATGTGTGTGTTGTTTTTCAATTGAAGATCTTGCGAGGTTCGTGGTGGTGTGCCGCTCGCAATGGTGGGGTTCGTGGTGGTATACCACCCACCGATTTTTAAGAGGACAATACTGTCTTAGCTAGCGGATATGTCAGGTTCTGACAAACTGACACGTGAGCTCACGGCCAGTAGGACAGGCATGCATCATACTACATTTATTTGCCATTGTTTGGGTGTGCTTAAATTGTTTTGGTTTGCCTACCTGATAAGTTCTGTTTAGCTGGTAACTGTGATATTTGCTGTAACTGCTCTTTGAGTGTATTTGCCTTGTATTTGTTTCTGCTTGTGACTGATTTCTGTTTTAAGTATTGGTGGTGGGTTGATGATAGTGGTGATGAATTTTGTTGGGTTGGAGGCCGAGACTTGATTGTATATTGGGCCAGAGACCGTGATTGATGAGTTTGGGATGATTGATCCATTGGTATTTATATTGAATATTATATCTATTTATAAAGAATGGAACCATTACGTAATTAAGAGTTGAGTGTTGGAATTTTGGATTTAATTACATGTCGATGTTTGAATAGATTCATAAGACAACGATAACTATTGAGCTTTAATACAGTTTTTGTTAAAAATATCTTCTTGTAACAATTCTCAAAACCCTCTACTGAGAACCTTTTCAAGGATGATGTTCTCACCCTCTACAGATTTTTCCCTTTTCAAGATATGGACGCAGAAGTCATGAAGAGTTTTACCTAGTCGTTGTTGTCGCGATGTTTTATATTATTTTAGTTATTATTTATTATTCCCTCATTTTTATTCTCACAAATTAAGTTTTAAACAGGCTCATATTTAGTATTAAGTATTTTAAGAGTCATCGTAATACCCGACTATCAAAGTGGCGTAGCTGAAAGCATGACATTTGGATACCTAGGGTGTTACAAACATCAATTATTTGAATTTCTTTTGTGATTATTGCATACATAGTATACTAGCCAACTATGAACATGAAATTGCTACTCTTTCCACCTTGAATTGTCAAATTGTATTGCATGATTCTTTATTTGCTTGAGGACAAGTAAAGTTTAAGTTTGGTGTGTGATGCATGCACATTATGTTGTGTTTTTCTATACTTTTTCATATAAAAAATCAATTCATAATGCTTAATTATGAAAATATTTTGGTGACTTAATTAAATATTGCTTCAATTGCTTGAGTTAATGAATTTTGTAAGAAATGATAGAAAAAAAGTAACAAAAGCACTAATAGAGGAAGTACACTACTAAGGTGGCAAAAGAATTAGAAACAAACTCAAACAGAAGCAAAGAGTATTGGCAACCTTGACCTCTTTATACTCTAACAAGAACGACTTGAGTTATAAAGCTCCAAATGAGGTGATTTTTTTGCCATTGAAAAGTAGACTTTCAGAACTTTTCAACCATATGTAACACTCTATAGTGAACACTGGATTTGAGGGTACAAATCGCTATTCTTTTAGAGTCACAAACTCGGCGTAAAACAATTTCCTGCAAACACGTCAGACTGACCTCTTCACATTCAAAAGGTCATAACTTGAGTTAGAGAGGTCAAAATGATGTGCTTATAGAAGCGTTAGAAAGCTGACTTCCAGAGCTTTCCAATGATATATGATAGTCTATAGTGGACGTGCAGTTTAGGGCTGCTAACAACCCCATCTTTCAACGTTGCAAGATTGCCAATTCTTAAAGTGTCACCAAGGTGCCACTTCAATGACACTCCACATTGGGCCACTTCCAATATCCTAATTCCTTTATTTATTCTTCAATGTTTCAAGCCTTTAAGAAGAGAATTAAAATTTTACAAGTCCAAGTCAAGCCACAATTAACAATCAATCAGCGCCACAAGAATCATCTAGAAGTAATTAGAAAATTTGAATTTGATTGTAATTTCATTTGAATTTATAATTTAGGTAACTTATAAATAGGACCTTAGATTCATTATTTTAGACACACCATGAGGGGGTGAAGGTGACTCCACACCCCACTCTCATCCTCTTTCTCTCTTCCATTTTTTTCATACATACTTTTGTAATTTTTTTAGTTATGAGTTTTTAAGTTCTCTTTATTGAGAAAGAGAGTTCTATTGTTTTTTAATGGATTAATTTGATTTCTTTTCTATCTTCAATTTATCTTTCAATTACTTTTTTAGAAAGATCTTCATTCTTAATTTAAGAATTCAACTGTCTTGGAAAAAAATTGAGTTCATTTGGATTATATGTGAGCCTTGAAAAATGGATCATAGAATCATGCTTGAAGATTTTTCTCACAATTGAGAAAATTTGGGTTTGATATTGTGACATGTAATCATCCCAAAACTTGGGTTTATGAAATTGTGTGGCTCTAAATTAGAAACCAATCATCATCTCTTCTCATGAGCAATTAGATCAAGAAATTAACAGAAAAATTGAATTACCAAGAAATTGGAATTCAGTCACTTATGATTTGTCAAGAGATCAATGATTGCATGATTGAAGAGGAAATAAAAACTATTGATTCTAAGAATGTAATATCTCTTGATCCCAATATTAATTTCATTTTTAATTCTTGTTATTTACTTCTTGTCTTTAATTTTTGTCATTTAATTATTCTCTTTAAATTCATGTCATTTATTTATGCACATTTATGACTTTATTTACTTTTGCACATTTATGCCTTTCAAGTGTTTGTAGAAATGCTTCACTTAGTTTTACTTTCTAGTCATTTACATTCTTGCAATTTACTTTTCAACACTTTATATTCTTATCATTTACTTTCTTGTTTTTTATTACTTTCATTTAGTTTCAAGTCATTTACATTCTTTGTTTGTTTATCACTCAAAATTAAACTATCTAACTAGAATAATCAATCAACTATTGCATGCTTAATCCGTTAATTCTCGTGAGATCGACCTCACTTATAGTGAGTTTTATTACTTCATACGACTCAATACACTTGCCAATAATTATGCAGAATAATTGTTGTTCGTCAATTTCCGTATCATATGACTCTTCAACTGTGGGACCTCTTCTAGTCTTTTCTTTGAGAAAGTTTTTTTGGTTGAACCATTGCACCATGTATGCCTTTCATTTATTTCATACACAAGTGGTGAAGCTCATTGTTTCATCTGGTTTTGGTTCCTGTTCTGTAGGAAAACAAATTTCGGTTTCAATTTTTCTAGTCTAGCATTTGTTTTTAGACCATCATGCATTGAATTTCTTAGCTTCACACAATTGCATGTTTATTCATTCTTTCATAAGTTTTGCAACTTAATTTTATTACAGTAAATAAGTGTAATAGTCCGTGTCATACACGTGATAAGATTGAAATTATAGTTCTAAATTTTTTTATTAAGATTAATTTGAATTATAATAATTTAATTAATAAAAATGTAACATATTATGTATTGTTTGTTTTTTTAATCTAGTATTAAATGTATTAACTCTAAAACAGTTAATAATTACTTTTAGTAATTCATTTTTTTCAATAAATCAAATATATATACTTAATATGACCATAAATAACCTAGTAATACTTAGACTCACCAACAAATTTTTATATGTTGTTTTACTGTCAAGTAAGAACATATCAAAATCACCTCAAAATAAATAATAAATTATTAGAGAATTCTAATGTACAAAATTCTCTAATAAACAATAAATAATTTAAACCCACTAAAAAATAACTCAACACTTTTCTTTGATATCTGTAAAACATATACCTGAAATAATATTATATCAATGTTAGTATACAGTTTTACAATCATCGATCGTATTTACTATATATGACTCATTCCTAAAAGTTATTCTACATACGTGTGCAGTCGAAAGATAAATTACTGGACTTTATTTTATTTTTCTAAATTACTATAATTATGCATTATTCATTAAATATTACTTGAAATATAATTGTAATATTGTAATATAATTATAATAAAGATATTTTTCTAAAATAAATTTAGAAGAGAGAATAGTATTTTCATTTTGGAGGGAAAATGATTTCATGAGGAATTGATTACACTTCACTTTTATTAGTTGATAATGTATTAAATATTGATTTTATATAATTATAAAGATATATTTTCTAAATTAGTATAATCATGCATTATTCGTAAATGTTAATTGTAATATAATTATAATAAAGATATTTTTCTAAAATAAATTTAGCAGAGAAAATAGTGATTTCATTTTAGAGGAAAAATAAATTCATGAAGAATTGACACCTTACTTTTATTAGTTAGAGGAAAAATAAAGTTTAAGTATATTTCTCATTATTATATATTTTTCTCTAATCATATATCCACTGTTTTCTTTTTTTCATTTCAACATTTTGAACCTGGGTTTAACTTATCGTAGTTTTCACTTCTCAGTCATTCTATTAGATGTAGTTAATAACTATTGAAATTCTTTAATTAACATTGGAAAAAATATATTATTATATGATAGAATTAATATGAGTATATTTTGTTATTAAATACACAAAGTTAATATAAAATAAAATTACTCATAAAAAAAAGCAAAGAAAATAAAATTAAAATAGCAAAAATGATAAAAAAAAGATTATTTTTACAATTTTATTTTGTCATTTTTATGTATAGAAGATTAGAAGATAATAAACTTTTGACTAAATTAATTTTGTATTTGTTGTATTCAACTTAAATAAGTAATAAATTATATTATTTTAATTTATTCCTTAAATTTATATATCATAAAAATCAAATCAGTATACATAATTTTAAATTGTGTGATATTTAAATATCTAATCAAATCAATTAGTTGATATAATTAATGCATCATAATGAATTGTATTTAATGAGTTAAACAAAATAAATTAAGAAACACTCTCAGAAACATGCTACGTTGACTCTATCATTAAATGTAAAAAGTTGATTTTTATATAATAGAATCGATAATATAATAGACCGCGAGAAAGAGAAAGATAAATATTTTAGATCCTAGGTTGTTTTATTTGAATGTTGTAATGTGGGTATCACATTATTTTACTTCTTCTATCCTGTGGACCTTTTTGCAACTTTATTTCAATATCAATAGAATTTCACTACCTTTTAGTAATAAATTAAAATCCAAAATAAAACTGAAAAAAAAGTAAAGAATATAAAATTATTGATTGAAATTTTATTTTATTTTTTGTTATTATAACAGGTATTTTTATTTAATATATCAACACTGTACAAAATTAATCATAAAAAAGTATAAAATATAAATAAATATACTAAATTAAGAGATAAAATTATATTTGTTATCTCATTTTTACTTTTAGTAACATAATAGAATATTATATACTCAACATAATTTAAGATGCAAATTATAATTAATTATAATTTTTATTTTAAAATATTTTTTGATCGTGAAATAAAATTAGAGTCATTGGTCTACACCATTAAAAAAATAATACTATGCAATTACATTTGTACATATAACATGTTCCTAAATTTTTATATACAAAATTTAAGATTCTGTATTTCTTTGTTTATGCCATAAATAAGTATTATTTACAATTATTCGTATTAATTTAAAAACTTAAAAATTTTTATACGTATTAATTTTATATTTAATATTAAAACATAAAAATTTACTGTGTTATTTTACTATTAATGTATGTAGTATTATATTATAAAATATAAAAATTAAAATAATTATTATATAGCTTAGATGAATTGAACTAAATATAAAAATATAAAACAGAATTATATTATTAAATTTTAGTAATTTTAATTAGTTAATAATATAAAATAAGATAGAAGTGACTATTTATAATTGAATGATTTTGGTTGATTAGACTAAAAAAAATCAAAAAACACTCTAAATAAAAAGCCAAATTAACTTTAATGTTAAATTCATTAATACAATTTTAATTTTATATAATAGTTAAATAATAGATTAGTAAAAGCAAATGGAAGGATCGCTTTAATTAGTATTTGATAAAATATTTATTTAGAATAATTAAAAAAAGTAAAAGTATGATATTATTAAAAATAATACATTTTTATGTTTAAAATACATTTAAATAAAATATTTGTAAAATATAAAATTTAGAATAACATACCTTTATGAATATTAATCATTAATCAATTATGAACTAACATAAAATTATAATACATTTTATTGACGAAAAATAATCAATAGTTAATATTAATAAATATAAAAATTATCCAAATACTTTGATTAAAAGTATGAGTGGTTAATTATTATTTATTATTAATATTATTTTATTCATAACTAAAACTAAAAATATAATTATTCAGATTTAGATTTTAGAAGAATAACGTATAAGTAATAAATAATCTATTTTATCATGCATATTATAAATTAATGAATTAAACTAACTGATATAATGAATTATAATTAATTAATTGGTATAAATTATATGATATTTAAAAAGAAAATAAAATGAATAAGAAGAAAATAAAAAGAAATAAAAGAGATAAAAGATTACAATAAAATAAATTGAGTGTGAGAGTTTTATTTTTTATTTTTTTACAAATTTTATATCACATTGTTTCAATAATAATAAATAAAAATACATCAACTTGATATCTAAGAGAAAATGATGAGATAAAATCATATCATAGTTCTAAAACAAAAGTTTAAATTAAACCATAATATCATTACACAACACAAATTAAAAGTAATTTCACATTATAATATAACACACAAACAGGTAAATGACTTAAGCTTACTTACGAAATTTTTTTTATTTATGCATACATGATAATACCATAGTCTATAAATACTTCATGGATAACATATCATATATTGCTCTGAATGATGAGCACGGGAGTTGAAGAGTGTGTGGTGGTATGTGTCCACGATAGTTTCCTTCTTGCGACAACGCCTCATATAGGGGTGGCAAACGGGCCTAAACCCGCCGGGTCGGCCCGCGTAACCCGCCAAAAAAGGCGGGCTGGGCTGGAAAATCGGGACCGCCAAATAGCAAAAGCCCGCCTAACTCGCACCGCTTAAACCGCGGGTTTTGGCGGGCTTTGGTGGGGCAGGGCGGGCTTCCCCGCCGGGCTAAGGTTTTTATTAGTGAGGGGGTATTTTTGTAATTTTTTTGCCAAAACCTAACTTCCCCAACCTAACTTACAAGAGTATGAAGATAAAAATTAAGTGTTTTGAATTATGTTTATGTTATTTTGGAGACAATATTCATAATTATGTTTTGGATTATGTTTATTTTGCTTTGGAGAGAATATTTATACTTATATTTTGAATGAAAATTTGGTTTATAATTATATTTATTAGATATTTATAATTACAAAGACTTTAATGTTTGTGAATATAAAAAATATAATTTTTTATGCCATTAGAAATTATAAATTTATTAATATAGTTGTGAAATTATATATATTACTTAGTAGTTAATAGTAAAAAAAAAAAAGAGAGGAGCTTTGGTGGGCTTAGCCCGCCAGCCCGCCAACCCACAGTTAAAGCTATCTAATGAAAGAATAATTAGTAAATGAATGATATTTTCTTTTAGTATATATAGTCTTTTATAGTAGTAAAATAAAAATGGAAGAAATAAAAGTTTATATTTTTATATTTGGAATAGAATTTGATATTTATCGTAATAAAATTAAATAACTAATCAGTTATAATTGATGTATTTAAATAAATAAAATAAATTAAATAAAAATATTTTTAAGAATTAATCAAATCCGTTAGTTGATACAAATAATTAGTACAATTGATTTTATTTGATTTATTGAATTCAAAAAAATAAATTAGGAAATAATTGATTGAATTAATTAGTTGATATAATTAATTTATTATAATTAATTGGATTAAATAAATTAAAAAAATAAATAGAAAACCATATGAGACAATAATTTTTTTAACTAAATTAATCTGTATTTATTGTATTTAATCATTATAAGTAACAAATCATCTATGCTATTATGTACCTTATAAATAAATGAATTAAAATAATTGATATAATAAATTACAATTATTTAATTGATATAAATTATAATAAATCGTGTGATATTTAAATATCTAATCAAATCAATTAATTGATATAATTAATTTACTGTAATAAATTGTATTCAATGAATTATAAAAAATAAATTAAGAAACATGCTTAAAAGTAATGACGGATCAAAAAATTTTAAATAATTGGGTAAACATATAGCATATAAAAATAATAAAAAATATTTATAAATATATAAAAATATATAAAAAATAAATAATATAAAAATATTAAATATTAAATAATCTTTATGTAATCATTATCAATATTAATATATTGATAAATAATAATATGGTTATTAGTTTATCTTTTTGTAAATTAAATATAATAATAATAATAAATAAAATTAATCAAAATATAAATAGGTTATCTTCTAATCAATAATAAAAGTAAAATATATTTTTTATGAATTATATACAATAAATGATATTTTAGAAAAAAAATCTATACTAAATTTTTCATATCCTCATTATATATTTTATAGATTATTTAATTATTATTTAATTATTTAATAAAAGAAATACGAAAAATTAATTTCAAATAATAATAATAATAATAATAATAATAGTAATAATAATAGAATTAGTTATTTAGATAGATAAAAGTACAAAATGCGTTAATATTTTAATTGATTTTTATTTTAATTTATGTTTGAGAACTAATTATTAAAATAGATATCCAATACAAAATTCTTCAATTTACTGGTAAATATTAAAGTGGAATTGAAAAAAAATAGAGATATAACCTTTAACTAAATAAATTTATTAATCAAATAATGTTACAATAATATTTTGTTTTTATTAAATTAATTTAATATATAATTTTATCTTATATTTTTAGATACAAATTAGAGTCTAATTTTAATTATTGATAGTATAAAATATTTTATATAATTATTTAATTATGTCTATTTTTTTGGATTATCATTTAAGTGAATGCAATCAATATAAAAGATAGTTATTTTTTATAATATGATATTACGTCATTGAATATTTGTTTAAAATTACTTTACACTAATAGTGTATCAAAATTATAAATTGTACCTTAAAATGATCAATTTCAATGAAAAATAAAGAATGCATTCTTATTCTATGAAGTAGTAAAAAAATAATAAATATAAAATTATGAGTTGACTCTCAAATTTAAATTCATGTACCACAAAAAATACTATATATAGACTTTAGTAAAACAAAAATAAATATATAAATTATTTATTATTAAGGTAATTTTTTATTATACACAGTAATTACACATCATATATTAATTTTGTTAAAATTATATAATTTTTCATAATATGATTAGAATCATTATCTTCTATCATAATCAGAGAAATCTCGGACAATGAATAAGAATATTATACCTGATATACACAGATTGAAATAGAAATATATGTCTTGAAATTTAGAAATATAAATTCTATTATATCTTCCTAAACAAACCTAAACAACTCTACACTAATAGCCCGTGCCATATCGTGTTTTTCAAGACTTATATTTAGGAACATATAGAATTTTAATAATAATACACGGGTAATTGAAATAGTTTATATACGAATTTTTCAAGTTGTTGTTGTTATTATTATTATTGTTGTTGTTGTTGTTGTTGTTGTTGTTGTCGTCGTCGTCGTTGGATAATAAATAAGAATTAAAATGACTAAAAATACTTAAAATTAATGTACGTTATTAATATCATAAAATTTGATCATTTTATGATTAGATTCAAATATTCTTATCATGATTACTACAACCGGTGCAATTATCATATTATTATCATATATTATTATTATTATTAGAGTAAATTACCAATTATGCCCCCGAATTTGTAAAACGCTGACATAAATACCCCTAATATTAGTTAACGACAATCATACCCTTGAAAAAATTAAAAACGGAGCAAATTTGCTCAACTGTGAGGAGAACCCTTCTCCGTTAAACGGAAGAGGAAAAATGGAATCATGAGAGATTGACACCTCATATTTATTAGTCGAGAAATACCAATTTTAATATATTAAGTAGATTAGTAATAACTGTTTTTAGACTTATTCAAGTATAGGTCTTCACCAGTCTTCCTAGGTTCTATTTTACAGGGAGGCATGATACATCATAGGATTTAAGGGTGTAGTTGAGGTAGTTAGTATTTATAGGTGTGTGCTATATTTCTCGCATCACTTTATATCTGTTTCGGTCATATTTTTTCTCTTTTGTAAAATTAAGAAAATATTAAAAAATTTAATTCAAAGTGAGCAAGTTAGGGACGAAAATAGGCGATGTACGTTTATAATTAATGGCTCACTCTCCTTTCTCTTTCTCTTTCTCTTTCAAATTTATTTCTTTTGGCTTTCTAATGATTTGTATTTCTAAATTATGGTTCCTTTTATGTTGAGTTTTGCTTATTTACATATAATTTAACTAAAGAAATTGATTTCACTAATCATCTAATACTGAAATCATTACTAACCAATTTTTTTACTCTTGAAAACATGTAGTCTCATTCACTTACTAAACCTAGAATTGGTTTTACTTTTGAGGTATATTAAATTGTGCATCATAGATATTTGATAAAAGGTTTTTTAGATCAGAGATCTATAACGATATTTTTACGTGTCTAAGTAAAATATAGCCCTTGAACTTATTTGTTTTATCACTGTTTTATTCTTTTATAACCCTTCTTTTAATGGATGATAATATTGAATTCTAGGTTATTTGTGTAATTTTTTCGTTATTGTTTATTTTAATCAGAAGTGTTTTGTTACTAGGAATGATAAATTTTCTGTCATTTCTATCGTAATAGTGTAATGTTGCTTGTTTTATCAATATTGGCACTACTAACCTATGGTTTCATTGTTTCTATATTCCAAAAATAGAGCTTTCTGCAGTGGAGAAAGTATTTTCTGGTCCATGATGGACCAGGTAATAAAATAAATTAATAAAAAATATTGGGGCCGATTCACAAATAATAAAAGTTCACAAATAAATTTCTATTAATATGTGGGGCAAATTTAAATGTATGTTATGGTTAAATTGGATTGGGGTCGAGAATAGAGAATTCGCAGAGCTTTAATGGTCCTCCCAAAAATTGTCCACCAAGAAAATCTCCGGCAACAAACGGCTGTTTCCGGTGAATTCCATCACCAAAGATTTGAAACGATCAAATTCAGAGATTGAAACTTGATGAAGTCCTACTCGTAGATTCTACAGAAGATCATGAAGAAAGGATTGATCTCCATGTTCTCATCAACCCTAATCCTAATCAAGAAAAGATTCATCTAATTCCCATTAATCACCTCAATCCCCTGATCCCACTCTCAATACTCCTCTTTCTTCATCAAAAACCCTAATATTCGCATAATCAATTATGATCATCAACTCTTCTCCTTTCATGAACTCCGTCCTTGTCCTTCAGAACCTTCGCGTATTCGGTTCTGGCTTGAATCCTTTTAATTCCTGTTGCGTCGCTCATCATTCTCACTAATTTCCCCCTTTATATGTCTATTACTCTTGTCTGTTCCCTCCTGTTTCCTGCGAAAACAAAGAATAGTCGTTTTGGGGATTTGTATTCTAGGGTTTTTTATTGGATCCCTGCTTTTATTTTGGGATGTCGATTTTGGGTGTTGGAGTGAGAAGAGATACTGGAGGCGTAGCCAGTCTTGTTCAGGAGAATCCCGTCGAGGAGGCGCATGCTGAGGCCTAGCGTTGGTACCGAAGATAGAGGTTGGACTTCTCTTCATGTTTGCGCCCGCAAAGGTGATCTTAAACTGGTGAGTTTCTTCAGTTTCATCAATCCCTTTTTTATGTTGTTGTTGTTGCAGAATTTCTATCACGTGAGACTATTTTCGGTGCCTAGAAAAAATATAGAGAGGCTTCACGATGAGATGCTGAGATACTTCAAAGTTGTTTGTAGGGAGAAGGTCTCCAATAAGGCAAAGGACCCCAATAACAGGGAGATGAGCCTTGAGGAGAAACACAAGTTGGGTATTGGGTTGCAGAGTTTGCCTCCTGAAAAAATGGAGTAGGTGATACAGATCATAAGGAAGAGGAATGGAAATCTGAAGCAGGACGGGGATGCGATTGAGCTTGATATTGAGGCTGTTGACACTGAGACCCTTTGAGAACTTGATCGATTGTTGACCAATTGGAAGAAGATGATGAGCAAAATTAAGCGGCATGCACTACTTGGCAACTTGAACAACTATTGGGAATAAGTAGTATGACCACAATCCAATCAATCACTTGTCAAATAATTTGTTATTGTTATTATATTAAAATGTTAATATAATAAGGTCCTTGATTAAATTTAGAGATTTATCATTGTGATAGTGATCATAATATTGAGAGATAAATCTTTTATAATTTAATCAAAATTGTTCTTGGTCATAGGATTATTAAAAAGGACATTAATAATCCGGAAAGATCAATATATATATATATATAATGGTCTTCATTAGATTAAGATTAATAGATCTCATTTATTAAATTATATATATAGATGGTGCATATAGAGATATGACTATTGAACTGACTCACTTTGAGAATTCCTAATGGTTATAATTACCGTATATTTGTCAATAGGATATTCTCAAGATGAACATAGTAATAGAGTTTCCTTTGACCTGCGACTGTCATAGTAATTAACAATGTATTTATTATACTTTGATTCCGGATACCTAATACCCTAGGGTGCTAGTTGAATGGATATTGGGTATGATTTAAATACTTGTAGAATTAATGATTAGTCAATAAGGAATCCGTCAACTCTCGGTAAAGAGTTTGAGCTCTATGATTATAATGACTGAGATGAATAAAACCTTGGCTAAGGAGATTGAATGAATGAAGAAATGAGTTTCTTAGGTCATTCACAGTTCATTATAATAATGGTAACAAGTTAGAGTTTGACAATTAAACCATACTCTAAGGGTTAACCAAGAGTTGGAAAGATGGAAGGAATTATACTTTGTTCTTCTAAGGTTCTTAGTAAAAATATATTACTTCATACTATCGGGTCGTTGAGGAGTGTTGCTAGACGTCAACCTTGATTAGTAAATTTAGTACGACTAATTTACTACCCACTTAGTATTGAACCTATGGGGTCACACACTAACGAGTGTTCTAACCTTTGCTATATAATTATTTAATTATTATTTTGATTTGATCAAATAAATAATTTTATTAATTCAAATGGAATAATATTATATTCTTTGCTAGCACCAAAAATATAATAATAGTATGATAATTGAGAATATTAAATGAGATTTGAGAATAACTAGTTATTCTATTTCTGAATTTAGATGAGATCCTAACAGATTCTGTTTTCAAATTGAGTTATGATATGATTCATAAAATTTGAATGATTCAGATTTGGAATTTCAAGATATGATTTAAATTTGAATTGAGAATCAAATTTAAAATCAGTAACAAATCTCATGCTATATATATGTATGCCAAGAGTAGAGGAAAGTGATGTAGACGCGAATAACAAGAGTTTTATTCCTTTATCTCTACACACATAAATGTATGTGAGCCTAATTCTTGGAGAAAAATTTTATGACATGCAAAGAGTTGCAAGATATAACACCCAAATTTTTGAAAAATTAAATAATAATGTATTATTTTATTTAAAAAGTATTATTTTTCTAAAAGTAATTAAATTAAATTTTATGATAATTTGAGTTTAAAATCTATTAAAATTTTTAATTACTTGGTTATAGCATGACACATGCTCTCTTTATATATATAAGCAAATGAAAGAATTAGAAACATGGCTTATGTGCTCTTGTGCATATATATATATATATATATACATATAATTGTTACACATGCCATTCTTAATTATTAATCAATGACACCTAATGAAGCATTAGCCACCACAAATTATCCATTTCTATTAGCCTTATCACTTTCATTTCTTTATTCTCACCACCGAATTGAACTCGACAAAAAAAGAAAGAAAGGCCGAGAGAGACCGTGGGTGAAAGAGGAAACCATGATTCCTTTTGATCTTTCGGTTTTGATTTCTTGAGATCTGTAATTCCAATAAAAATTTTAATCCGATAAAAGTGTTCGTATCTTTCTCCTCTATATATTGGTGTTATTTTTATTCGGTAGAAGTTGACGATAACGTAGCTCTCTTGTCTCTTGAGTTTGGCCAATTGGAATTCAAAGAGGCACAGATGATTTCTGACGCTTTCCTCTTCAGCAGCTCGATCTGAAAGTTTTTCGGAGCTTTCGTTGATTTTGATTTCATACAGAGGTAGGGAGTTTTATTTTAAAATTATAAGTTTTTAATTTAAGAATGCCAAAAAATTTATTGAGTAATTGCAAATAATTTACACGTGTTTTGTGTGTTTAATTGATGATAATTTATTGTAGTTGTGAGTGTTGGTCAATTTGGTGTTACTTGTTAAATTGAAATGTGATTTGAGTTTATGAATTGGATTTGAATTGAGACTGTGTTCGATGCTGAAATTTATGGTTATGAAAGTGGATGGTAACTGATTTTGGTATTAGCATGATGATGAATAGGTGCTGATGAAGGGTTGGTAAAATATGCAAGAAGGTGGTTTAGGTTGGGACCCTTGAAGGGTGGCAAAACCCGAATTTTAGAGGAAATATTGTCAATTTTTTATAAAACTCTAAGACTTTATTTAAAGTGTTATTTAAAAGAAATTTCCTTTAGTTTTAAAAGCAAATTTAATTTAAGAATATTACTTGTTTTTGATTTATTACGAAAAGAGTTTTGTTTTCAAACCGATTTATTAAGAAAAGTATGATGTTTCAAACTCAATCTTTTGAGAAGGAATTTTTCTTTAAGTTATGTTTTAAGTTCGATTTGATAAGAAAGAAAAGAAGAGGAAGAACGAAAAGTAAAGGAAAGAAAGAAAATTAAAGGAATCTCTGCCACAGGAGAGCAGAGAACAAAGATTAAAGGAATGTATGAATTAATGAAATGACTGCCACAGGAGAGCAGATGTGACATTGTTTGGGCCTTAGTGCCAAATGTAAAGTGGGGATGCCCACACACTGAGAACTGTTTTCCAGATGTACGCTTATTGATTTGAAAAGTCACACTGTATGCGGCCTAGTCGTACGACTTAAAGTCACACTGTATGCGGCCTAGCCGTACGACTTATAAGCACACTGTATGTATCTGGAAAGTCATAACTGGGACTTGTACCCGGGTAATGTCGGGAGTGGGTAGGCAACCGACACATAAGCTCATGGCCTGCATTAGGGATAGACATGCATCATGTTGTTTGCACATTTGCATTTGATTGCGCTTGCTTATCCTATTTCTTTGTGATTGTGCTGTTTGCCTTGTTGTGACTTGTTTGTATGATGGTTTGAATCCCTTACTTGTACTGTTAGTTCACGGATATATTGAGGTGATATGTTGTGGTTGAAAAGTGATTATGTGACTGAGAGATGGTTGGTATGGCTAATTTTGTGATTAAGATCTGTTTTGAGTTTAGGAATTTAAAGAAAAGTAATTATTTATCTAAGGTAGAAATAAAAGTATTTCCAAAGGTTTAACATAATAGTTTTACTAAGTAAGTTAATTATTTGCATTTTATTTCATTACTCTTACGGCATTCCCAATCTCTACTGAGAACACGTGGTTTGTTCTCACCCCAAAATCTTCCACCATTTTAGTGACACAAGATCAAAGACTCAATACGAAAGCTGCGGGTAATCAGTTTAGATTTTATGATTTCTTGTTGCTTTTATAGAATTTCCTCGCCCTTGTTTTTTAGGATTTTTATTTTATACTAATAGAAACAAAATTTTTTGGCTTTTTCTCAAAAACTGAAATGTGAAATCGAACTAAAGGCTCAGTATTAAATAGTAAATACGGAAAACATGTCAGTAATGCCTCACTTTTGGTACGATCATGACGTGCCAAAAGTTAGGGGGTTACATTATGGTATCAGAGCTTTTTGTTCCCGTTAGAGCCTTGGGAATGGACTGACTATTCTTTACTGCATACTCTGAGAGTCTGTCATACAGTAGGACTTGTCCCACTGACAAGAGTTTGAGTTTCAAATGCATGATTGTCGATTGATTAATGCTGTTAGTCGACCGTTGCATCTCTCATGGTATTAGGTCTGGCCAACTTAATACTAATAATTCATGTATATGGAAACACTAATGGATTATCATAGACGAGATAGAAGTAATAGGTAACGTGAATCGTGGGTTTTGGGAATGTTAGGAGTTAATTTCTTGATTATAATCGATTACGTATCTATTCTTTCATGGTTTGCCGAGAGTTTCTTATTCGAGATTTCTTTCTTGAAAAGTTAACTAATTATTTTTCAACTTTGTTCCTTATTCATATGCTTTCTCATTTGATCCTAATTGTATATGTCTTCTTCAATTTCTTAGATATCTACCTTGTGTTATTTAAACTCCTCTTCTTGACTCGTATATTCTTTGATGTAATTTTGGACTTGTTTAATGCATTAAAGTGAATCGTTGAAATCTTTGTGAACCTTGTCCGAACTACTTGTTCTTTCTCTAAAGTCTTGTATCTTTTTAGTGACTTGAGATTTGTTTTGATGTCACACGCGACCGTTATACATAGCAAGTGGTGCGTTAGCTCTTTATGGTTTGTTTCGTTAACACGAAAGGTAGAGCTTGTAAGCGTGTGACGTCACAGGATATTTTACGGTTCTGAGTCCCCTGAAAAAGTTTGTGGAAGATTATTTGTGACCAGTATTGGGTTGCAAAGTGTTTGATGAGGTTGAGAAAATTCACGAATAGTCTACTTGTTAAAGTACATTTTGGAGTGGCGAATATACCTCAGGTTAAAGTTTGGAATTGAAGCCCTGAAGTTGGTGTGAGATTAAATTAATGTGTAGATGTTAAGCACGTCATTTTAACCCCATGCATGTTTTATAACCTTTCGTTGTCTTGCCTTACCATCACATGATTAAACCATGTTATCTTTTGCATCGAACCTCCCTTGTTACTTTTGCTTGCAACCACACTTTTATCTTTGTATCTTTATCCCATATGACTATCAAAGTATTTGATAGTTGTATATATGTATATATGCTGAGATATTTTTGCTTCTTCTTTAAATGTGTTTAAAAAATGAAGTGATATAAAATATCTTTTGCTTTGTATCAATTTTCGAGGACGAAAATTTTTATAAAGCCGAAGCCATTAAGAAAACATGGAGCCAAACGTGGTTTGTATTATATTATTACAATATTATATTATTACTTGGTTATAGCATGACACATGCTCTCTTTATATATATAAGCAAATGAAAGAATTAGAAACATGGCTTATGTGCTCTTGTGCATATATATATATATATATATACATATAATTGTTACACATGCCATTCTTAATTATTAATCAATGACACCTAATGAAGCATTTGCCATCAAAAATTATTCATCCATTCCTATTAGCCTTATCACTTTCATTTCTTTACTCTCACCACCGAATTGAACTTGGCAAAAAAAGAAAGAAAGGCCGAGAGAGAGACCGTGGGTGAAGGAGGAAACCATGATTCTTTTCGATCTTTCGGTTTTGATTTCTTGAGATCCGTAATTCCAATAAAAATTTTAATCCGATAAAAGTGTTCGTATCCTTCTCCTCTATATGTTGGTGTTATTTTTATCCGGTAGAAGTCGACGATAACGTAGCTCTCCTGTCTCTTGAGTTTGGCCAATTGGAATTCAAAGAGGTACAGATGATTTCTGACGCTTTCCTCTTCAGCAGCTCGATCAAAAAGTTTTTCGGAGCTTTCGTTGATTTTAATTTCATACAGAGGTAGGGGGTTTTATTTTAAAATTACAAGTTTTTAATTTAAGAATGCCAAAAAGTTTATTGAGTAATTGCAAATAATTTACACGTGTTTTGTGTGTTTAATTGATGAGAATTGATTGTAGTTGTGAGTGTTGGTCAATTTGGTGTTACTTGTTAAATTGAAATGTGTGATTTGAGTTTATGAATTGGATTTGAATTGAGACTGTGTTCGATGCTGAAATTTATGGTTATGAAAGTGGATGGTAACTGATTTTGGTATTACTATGATGATGAATAGGTGCTGATGAAGGACTGGTAAAAATACGGAAGAATGTGATTTTGGTTAGTATTAAATGTTAAACGAGTATGGTTGGAGGGATTTGTAAAGTCTAAATGAAGAAATAAATTTCCTTTAGTTTTAAAAGCAAATTTAATTTAAGAATATTACTTGTTTTTGATTTATTACGAAAAGAGTTTTGTTTTCAAACCGATTTATTAAGAAAAGTATGATGTTTTAAATTCAATCTTTTGAGAAGAGATTTTGCTTTAAGTTATGTTTTAATTTCGGTTTGATAAGAAAGAAAAGAAGAGGAAGAACGAAAAGTAAAGGAAAGAAAGAAAATTAAAGGAATCTCTGCCACAAGAGAGTAGAGAACAAAGATTAAAGGAATGTATGAATTAATGAAATGACTGCCACAGGAGAGCAGATGTGACATTGTTTGAGCCTTAGTGCCAAATGTAAAGTGGGACGCCCACACACTGAGAACTGTTTTCCAGATGTACGCTTATTGATTTGGAAAGTCACACTGTATGCGGCCTAGCCGTACGACTTAAAGTCACACTGTATGCGGCCTAGCCGTATGACTTATAAGCACACTGTATGTATCTGGAAAGCCATAACTGGGACTTGTACCCGGGTAATGTCGGGAGCGGGTAGGCAACCGACACATGAGCTCATGGCCTGCATTGGGATAGACATGCATCATGTTGTTTGCACATTTACATTTGATTGCGCTTGCTTATCCTATTTCTTTGTGATTGTGCTGTTTGCCTTGTTGTGACTTGTTTGTATGATGGTTTGAATCCCTTACTTGTACTGTTAGTTCACGGATATATTGAGGTGAGATGTTGTGGTTGAAAAGTGATTATGTGACTGAGAGATGATTGGTATGGCTAATTTTGTGATTAAGATCTGTTTTGAGTTTAGGAATTTAAAGAAAAGTAATTATTTATCTAAGGTAGAAATAAAAGTATTTCCAAAGGTTTAACATAATAGTTTTACTAAGTAAGTTAATTATTTGCATTTTATTTCATTACTCTTACGGCATTCCCAATCCCTACTGAGAACGCGTGGTTTGTTCTCACCCCAAAATCTTCCACCCTTTCAGTGACACAGGTTCGAAGACTCAGTTTGAAGTTGCGGGCGGTTATTAGTCTTATTTGAGTTAAGTTTATGTGTTGAGTAGCTTTCCTAGAATTCCCTCGCCTTTGTTAGTTAGGATTTTATTTTATATAGAGGAATAGTAGTTGTATCTGAGTTTCACTTGAATTCTTTTGTATGATATTTATTATTATTAACAACTATGTGACTAGTATTGCTTAGAGATCTTTATATATGATTTTAACTAATAGAAACAAAATTTTTCGGCTTTTTCTCAAAAACTGAAACGTGAAATCGAACTAAAGGCTCAGTATTAAATAGTAAATACGGAAAACAGGTCAGTAATGCCTCACTTTTGGTACGATCATGACGTGCCAAAAGTTAGGGTGTTACATTATGGTATCAGAGCATTTTGTTCCCGTTAGAGCCTTGGGAATGGACTGACTATGCTTTACTGCATACTCTGAGAGTCTGTCATGCAATAGGACTTGTCCCACTGACAAGAGTTTGAGTTTCAAATGCATGATTGTCTATTGATTAATGCTGTTAGTCGACCGTTGCATCTCTCATGGTATTAGGTCTGGCCAACTTAATACTAATAATTCATGTATATGGAAACACTAATGGATTATCATAGACGAGATAGAAGTAATAGGTAACGTGAATCGTGGGTTTTGGGAACGTTAGGAGTTAATTTCTTGATTCTACTCGATTACGTATCTATTCTTTCATGGTTCGCCGAGAGTTTCTTATTCGAGATTTCTTTCTTGAAAAGTTAACTAATTATTTTTCAACCTTGTTCCTTGTTCATATGCTTTATCATTTGATCCTAATTGTATTTGTCTTCTTCAATTTCATAGATATCTACCTTGTGTTATTTAAACTCCTCTTCTTGACTCGTATATTCTTTGATGTAATTTTGGACTTGTTTAATGCATCAAAGTGAATCGTTGAAATCTTTGTGAACCTTGTCCGAACTACTTGTTCTTTCTCTAAAGTCTTGTATCTTTTTAGTGACTTGAGATTTGTTTTGATGTCACACGCGACCGTTATACATAGCAAGTGGTGCGTTAGCTCTTTATGGTTTGTTTCGTTAACACGAAAGGTAGAGCTTGTAAGCGTGTGACGTCACATGATATTTTAGGGTTCTGAGTCCCCTGAAAAAGTTTGTGGAAGATTATTTATGACCAGTATTGGGTTGCAAAGTGTTTGATGAGGTTGAGAAAATTCACGAATAGTCTACTTGTTAAAGTACATTTTGGAGTGGCGAATATACCTCAGGTTAAAGTTTGGAATTGAAGCCCTGAAGTTGGTGTGAGATTAAATTAGTGTATAGACGTTAAGCACGTCATTTTAACCCCATGCATGTTTTATAACCTTTCGTTGTCTTGCCTTACCATCACATGATTAAACCATGTTATCTTTTGCATCGAACCTCCCTTGTTACTTTTGCTTGCAACCACATTTTTATCTTTGTATCTTTATGCCATATGACTATCAAAGTATTTGAAAGTTGTATATATGTATATATACTGAGATATTTTTGCTTCTTCTTTAAATGTGTTTAAAAAATGAAGTGATATAAAATATCTTTTGCTTTGTATCAATTTTCGAGGACGAAAATTTTTATAAGGTGTGTGGAATATAACACCCGAATTTTTGAAAAATTAAATAATAATGTATTATTTTATTTAAAGAGTATTATTTTTCTAAAAGTAATTAAATTAAATTATATGATACATTGAGTTTAAAATTTATTAGAATTTTTAAATAACACTTTTGTTCGGTAGAAGTTGACGGTGAAGTAGCTCCCCTTCCCCTTGAGTTCGGCCAATTAGAGTTCTAGGAGGTACAGACGACTTCTGACGTTTTTCTCTTCAACAGCTCAGTCAGAAAGTTTCTTCGGAGCTTCAGATATTTTTATTCATCCATTCCTATTAGCCTTATCACTTTCATTTCTTTACTCTCACCACCGAATTGAACTCGGCAAAAAAAGAAAGAAAGGCCGAGAGAGAGACCGTGGGTGAAGGAGGAAACCATGATTCCTTTTGATCTTTCGGTTTTGATTTTTTGAGATCCGTAATTCCAATAAAAATTCTAATCCGATAAAAGTATTCGTATCCTTCTCCTCTATATGTTGGTGTTATTTTTATCCAGTAGAAGTCGACGATAACGTAGTTCTCCTGTCTCTTGAGTTTGGCCAATTGGAATTCAAAGAGGCACAGATGATTTCTGACGCTTTCCTCTTCAGCAGCTCGATCAGAAAATTTTTCGGAGCTTTCGTTGATTTTGATTTCATACAGAAGTAGGGGGTTTTATTTTAAAATTACAAGTTTTTAATTTAAGAATGCCAAAAAGTTTATTGAGTAATTGCAAATAATTTACACGTGTTTTGTGTGTTTAATTGATGAGAATTGATTGTAGTTGTGAGTGTTGGTCAATTTGGTGTTACTTGTTAAATTGAAATGTGATTTGAGTTTATGAATTGGATTTGAATTGAGACTGTGTTCGATGCTGAAATTTATGGTTATGAAAGTGGATGGTAACTGATTTTGGTATTAGCATGATGATGAATAGGTGCTGATGAAGGACTGGTAAAAATACGGAAGAATGTGATTTTGGTTAGTATTAAATGTTAAATGAGTATGGTTGGAGGGATTTGTAAAGTCTAAATGAAGAAATGAATTTCCTTTAGTTTTAAAAGCAAATTTAATTTAAGAATATTACTTGTTTTCTATTTATTACGAAAAGAGTTTTGTTTTCAAACCGATTTATTAAGAAAAGTATGATGTTTCAAACTCAATCTTTTGAGAAGAGATTTTGCTTTAAGTTATGTTTTAAGTTCGATTTGATAAGAAAGAAAAGAAGAGGAAGAACGAAAAGTAAAGGAAAGAAAGAAAATTAAAGGAATCTCTGCCACAGGAGAGCAGAGAACAAAGATTAAAGGAATGTATGAATTAATGAAATGATTGCCACAGGAGAGCAGATGTGACATTGTTTGGGCCTTAGTACCAAATGTAAAGTGGGGACGCCCACACACTGAGAACTGTTTTCCAGATGTACGCTTATTGATTTGGAAAGTCATACTGTATGCGGCCTAGCCGTACGACTTAAAGTCACACTGTATGCGACCTTGCCGTACGACTTATAAGCACACTGTATGTATCTGAAAAGCCATAACTGGGACTTGTACCCGGGTAATGTCGGGAGCGGGTAGGCAATCGACACATGAGCTCATGGCCTGCATTAGGGATAGACATGCATCATGTTGTTTGAACATTTGCATTTGATTGCGCTTGCTTATCCTATTTCTTTGTGATTGTGCTGTTTGCCTTGTTGTGACTTGTTTGTATGATGGTTTGAATCCCTTACTTGTACTGTTAGTTCACGGATATATTGAGGTGAGATGTTGTGGTTGAAAAGTGATTATGTGACTGAGAGATGGTTGGTATGGCTAATTTTGTGATTAAGATCTGTTTTGAGTTTAGGAATTTAAAGAAAAGTAATTATTTATCTAAGGTAGAAATAAAAGTATTTACAAAGGTTTAACATAATAGTTTTACTAAGTAAGTTAATTATTTGCATTTTATTTCATTACTCTTACGGCATTTCCAATCCCTACTGAGAACGCGTGGTTTGTTCTCACCCCAAATTCTTCCACCCTTTCAGTGACACAGGTTCGAAGACTTAGTTTGAAGTTGCGGGCAGTTATTAGTCTTATTTGAGTTAAGTTTATGTGTTGAGTAGCTTTCCTAGAATTTCCTCGCCTTTGTTATTTAAGATTTTATTTTATACAGAGGAATAGGAGTTGTATCTGAGTTTCACTTGAATTCTTTTGTATGATATTTATTATTATTAACAACTATGTGACTAGTATTGCTTGGAGATCTTTATATATGATTTTAATTAATAGAAACAAAATTTTTCGGCTTTTTCTCAAAAACTGAAACGTGAAATCGAACTAAAGGCTCAGTATTAAATAGTAAATGCGGAAAACAGGTCAATAATGCCTCACTTTTGGTACGATCATGACGTGCCAAAAGTTAGGGTGTTACACAAGAGGTTTCTCAATTTAGATCAGATGTCCATTGGTCAAGGATTTGACAGCAAATGTTGGTCTCGGTGTGGATACGCATAGCGCCTTCGTACCACCGAAGGAGAAAAAGATTTTTACTAGCGTACTCAGGTATTTAGATTTGACCTAATATATATTTATTATTGGAATAAAGTTTAAGAACAAAATAGATCTTTAAGGATTACTTTATTTTCTTTCGCTGCGTGTGTTATGAACACATAGTAATCCTTCAGTGGTATCAGAGCTTTGCCTTTTTTGTGTTTAAATTTTTATTCCTATTTTCTTAAAGTTTATGAATTAATAGGATTAATTCAAATTGTTTTTAAGCATGTGATGTATTTATTTTCATTGAGATGGTTTTCTAATAAATTAATAGTTAATTTATTTTAATTATTTAATTGTGATTAAATTATCAGTTTTTAATATAAAAGTTATATTTATAATCAAATATTTTGTATGATTTTATTTATTTTTTAAATTTTATTGTGATTTTGATCACAATAAAAAGAATAAGATACAAAATATCTTTTGTTCATTTTTTATATATATAAGTGTATATATAAAGGTCAAATTTGATTTGATCATTTTAATGCTAAATGTTAGTACATGAAAAATCAAATTTTGATTTGATTGATGTGTTTTCAACACTATAATTTTAGAAATTAGTTTTTCTAATATTCTTGATTATAAAGAGCGACCTGACAACCAAGAGTTTTATTTTCAAGATAACAATCAGTATATACATTTGATGTATTAGAGATTTAATTTTATATTTTTCCTAGACAACCTGGGAGTATAAAATCTAATCAATGAGAACTTATAAAAATTCTCTAACAATAGAGATAAGTCCTAAAAGTTAAGATATTGTCAACAATAAATTTATCTCTTGTTTACAAGGTACGACCTGACAACCAGGTGACTTGTAATCACGAATAGAATTTATTGATGTATATGATGATGCATAAGGAGAATTAATTTTATACTTGAACCTAGACAACCTAGGGGTATAAAATATAATTCAGTTAAATAATTGTCTGATAACCAGATAATTATTTGGGATTATAATTGTATGTGATACAATTTAATCATGTTTATTTAGAATAGGTATGAATAATAACTTGACAACCAAGGTACTCATTCATGATTCTAAATAATTTTAACAAAAATATAGATTTCTTAATTTACTTTCATATTTTTTAAATATGTCCATCTTTCGTATGGCATAATTGAAAGTAATAAATTGGTTATACATTGAGAATTGTTCTTATGTATGAAAGAGTTATCATAGACATGATAATCCTATTGAAATAATATTCTCCAATAAATTTGGTTATGGAATGATTAGAAGTTGTGAAGAATTTGAAATATTGCTTTACTGTAACATGGGTTGTTTTGACACTCATGAGTTTCAATTTCAAAGACAACCTACTATTTATTATTAAACATCTTGAGAAGATGTATACTGCCCAAAGCAAGATAGTACGACTATCAAAGATTTTATTTAAATAAGTAGGAGTATTGGACAATATATTTTGAATTAAACAATTTTAGAAGTTGGAATGCTATTAGCCAAATGGCTTTAGTAAAAATTATTCTTGCAAGTATTTTTGGAGATTTATTTTGTTTCAAACAATTTATAATTGGCCTTAATATGATTAATGTTTGTGATCTTTTTAGAAAAACTCAATATGAGTATTGAGTATGCCAATTAAAATTGCTCTTAAGGGTTGGTTTGACCATTAATAAAGATATTGAGTATTTTTATTATAAGAGCTTAAAGTAAAATCTCTAACATCTAATTGATATTCTATTGAATAGAGAATGAGATTCTCTCAACGCACAAATATTAGTACTCTATGTACTCTATCATGTTTAAAGAAACATGGAATTTGATTTAATTGAGGATCACTGTTTGTTAAATATTTGGACTACATTTTAAAATGTTGCTAAATTAATAAATTTCTTATTAAATTAATTTTTTTTCCCATATGAGATATGGAAAAGGCATAAGCTGAAACTCAAAGAACGTTAGAGTTTGGAGATGTCTTATATGTGTTAAGAGATTACACAACAATAGAATTGATATTAGGTCCAATAAATGAGATTTATTGGTTACCCTAAAGAAATAATGAGATTATTTTTATCACTCTTCTTATGACAAAGTGTCTATGATAAGAGGTAAAACTCTTTTTTAGAAAATGGATTCCATCTTAAAAAAAGAGTGGGAGTACAAACTAACTTTTTGAAAAAGTAGCCTATTTGTATAATGATACAATTTTATAAAGATATATCTAATGGTTACTTAGACTTTTTATAATCATGTTCAATAAGGATTGTCCTTAAAATAAAATTATGTACTATTGTAGTGGGAGATTTCATGTTTTAAGAAAACGTGATATTTATTATACACTAAGTGTATTTTACAAAAGTCAAGCAAACATACTCAAAAGCTAAGGTGTTTAAGGTCAAAAGAGTTTTGATAAACACAATGTGCATTGAAAAATTATACACATGATTGATTGACTCTAGTGCAAATGGGAGATTATTGTGATAATAGTATGCCCAAGATCCAATCTATCATGATTGGCTCTCGTGCAAGTGGGAGATTGTTGGGAATAAATAGTATGACCACAATCCAATCAATCACGTGTCAAATAATTTGTTATTGTCATTATATTAAAATGTTAATATAATAAGGTCCTTGATTAAATTTAGAGATTTATCATTGTGATAGTGATCATAATATTGAGAGATAAATCTTTTATAATTTAATCAAAATTGTTCTTGGTCATAGGATTATTAAAAAGGACATTAATAATCCGGAAAGATCAATATATATATAATGGTCTTCATTAGATGAAGATTAATAGATCTCATTTATTAAATTATATATATAGATGGTGCATATAGAGATATGACCATTGAACTGACTCACTTTGAGAATTCCTAATGGTTATAATTACCG
>NC_029781.3:65787532-65789680 GCF_000817695.3 Arachis duranensis
CGGTTAACCAAGAGCTGGAAAGATGGAAGGAATTATACTTTGTTCTTCTAAGGTTCTTTGTAAAAATATATTACGTCATACTATCGGGTCGTTGAGGAGTGTTGCTAGACGCCAACCTTGATTAGTAAATTTAGTACGACTAATTTACTACCCGCTTAGTATTGAACCTATGGAGTCACACACTAACGAGTGTTCTAACCTTTGCTATAGAATTATTTAATTATTTTTTTGATTTGATCAAATAAATAATTATATTAATTCAAATGGAATAATATTATATTCTTTTCTAGCACCAAAAATATAATAATAGTATGATGATTGAGAATATTAAATGAGATTTGAAAATAACTAGTTATTCTATTTCTGAATTTGGATGAGATCCTAACTGATTCTGTTTTCAAATTGAGTTATGATATGATTCATAAAATTTGAATGATTCAGATTTGGAATTTCAAGATATGATTTAAATTTGAATTGAGAATCAAATTTAAAATCAGTAACAAATCTCGTGCTATATATATGTATGCCAAGAGTAGAGGAAGGTGATGTAGATGCGAATAACTAGAGTTTTATTCCTTTATCTCTACACACATAAATGTATGTGAGCCTAATTCTTAGAGAAGAATATTATGGCATGCAAAGAGTTGCAAGAGGTTTCTCAATTTAGATCAGATGTCTATTGGCCAAGGAGTTGACAGCAAATGTTGGTCTCGGTGTGGATACGCATAGCGCCTTCGTACCATCGAAGGAGAAAAAGATTTTTACTAGTGTACTTAGGTATTTAGATTTGACCTAATATATATTTATTATTGGAATAAAGTTTAAGAACAAAATAGATCTTTAAGGATTACTTTATTTTCTTTCGCTGCGTGTGTTATGAACACATAGTAATCCTTCAACAACAACAATGCCGCATCCAATAAATCCAACGGGGTAAAAGCCCTCTCTTTTTTGTGCCTTTATCTGTTGAATGGGTTAGCCTTATTTTATATAGCATCGTAATCATTTTTTTACCATATATACTAGTTTGTTACTGTGATGAAATGGACAGGAATTGACTCCAGCAGTTCAAGTAATGATTCTTCGTTGTCTAATGGTACTAAATTTGTTTCTAGCTGTTATTTGGTTTGTTCTTGAGACAATTTGTTAGCAAAGAAACTTAAAATTTACTCTTATTTTAATCTTTGCAGATTTAGATTCAGCGAGTTGCTCAATGAGTGATTCTGAAGCATGGCCAACGTGCGATGTTCTGCCGAAAAAAAGATTTGCTTCACGGCTTCTTTTGAGTGTGCAGCTTCAATTCATGAACTAGGTGTGTACTTTTGATTCTCTTTATATCTCCTTCGCTGCAAAGCTTTGATTTTCTGCAGATGGAATGATGGTTAAATTTGTGATTGCATTATTATTTCAGGTAGTGTTCCTGTTGATGAGCGGATAATTTATATGCTTTTTGGCATTGTTTTAAGTATGTTTTTAGTATGATTTAGTTAGTTTTTAGTATATTTTTATTAGTTTTTAGTTAAAATTCACTTTTCTGGACTTTACTATGAGTTTGTGTGTTTTTCTGTAATTTCAGGTATTTTCTGGCTGAAATTGAGGGTCCTGAGCAAAAATCTGATTCCGAGACCAAAAAGGACTGTAGATGCTGTTGGATTCTGACCTCCCTGCACTCGAAGCGGATTTTCTGGAGCTACAGAAGGCCAATTGGCGCGCTCTCAACGGCGTTGGAAAGTAGACATCCTGGGCTTTCCAGCAATATATAATAGTCCATACTTTGCCCAAGATTTGATGGCCCAAACCGGCGCTCAAAGTCACCTACAGAAATTCCAGCGTTAAACGCCGGAACTGGCATAAAATTTGGAGTTAAACGCCCAAACTGGCATAAAAGCTGGCGTTTAACTCCAGAAAACGTCTCTACACATAAAAGCTTCATTGCTCAGCCCAAGCACACACCAAGTGGACCCAGAAGTGGATTTTTACGTCATTTACTCATTTCTGTACACCCTAGGCTACTAGTTTACTATTAATAGGATCTTGTGACATTGTATTAGTACGCTATGCAACCTTTTGATGACCTTATGACATTGTACACGTTTTCTTCCACAGTATGAGTCTCTAAACCCCATGGTTGGGGGTGAGGAGCTCTGC
>NC_029781.3:65796096-65796487 GCF_000817695.3 Arachis duranensis
CAGGAATGCTCAGAACTGAGACTTGAGTGATTCTCAGTGAAGGTCCAGCTAAAGACAGTAAAGAAGCGCTTGCTGGGAGGCAACCCAGTCGTTAGTAGGTTGTATGATTAGTTCTTACAGAGGCAAATATCAAAAATGAAGGAATTCACAGAGTTACAGAAGGATTCAGCTCAAAAAGCAGAGAAAATGAGCTTACAGGCGAAAAAACGCCAGTAAGGTGCATTTTGGGCGTTAAACGCCAGAATGGGTACCATTCTGGGCGTTTAACGCCAGGAATGGTGTCATTTTGGGCGTTAAACGCCCAGAATGGTGCCAGAATGGGCACCATTCTGGGCGTTTAACGCCAGGTGTGCAGCATCACTGGGCGTTCAGAAAAACGCCCAGTGAGGAA
>NC_029781.3:65798729-65799362 GCF_000817695.3 Arachis duranensis
TTCCAGCGTTAAACGCCGGAACTGGCATAAAACTTGGAGTTAAACGCCCAAACTGGCATGAGAACTGGCGTTTAACTCCAGAAAAGGTCTCTACACGAAATTCCTTCATTGCTCAGCCCAAGCACACACCAAGTGGGCCCGGAAGTGGATTTTTCTGTCATTTACTCATTTCTGTAAACCTTAGGACACTAGTTTACTATTTATAGGATCTTTTGACATTGTATCAGTACCTTATGCAACCTTTTGATGATCTTATGACATTGTACACGTTTTCTTCCACAGTATGAGTCTCTAAACCCCATGGTTGGGGGTGAGGAGCTCTGCTGTGTCTTGATGGATTAATGCAATTACTACTGTTTCTCATTCAATCATGCTTTCTTCCATTCCAAGATAATACTTGCTCTTAATCCGGACGAATGTGATGATCCGTGACAATCATCACCATTCTCAACCATGAACGTGTGACTGACAACCACCTCCGTTCTACCTTAGATTAAGTAGTTATCTCTTGGATTCTTTAACCGGAATCTTCGTGGTATAAGCTAGACTGATGGCGGCATTCAAGAGAATCCGGAAGGTCTAAACCTTGTCTGTGGTATTCTGAGTAGGATTCAATGACTGAATGACTGTGAC
>NC_029781.3:65808391-65818116 GCF_000817695.3 Arachis duranensis
AGCTTGCCATGGAAGGAGACTTGCGTGTTTGAAGAAGAAGACAGTAGGAAAGCAGAGATTCGGAAGATGGAGCATCTCCAAACCTCAACCTATTCTCCATTACTGCAAAAACAAGTAATCATTTCATGTTCTTTTGCTTTTCACAATCAATCCTGATAATTTCTGATATCCTGACTAAGATTTACAAGATAACCATAGCTTGCTTCAAGCCGACAATCTCTGTGGGATCGACCCTTGCTCACGCAAGGTATTACTTGGACGACCCAGTACACTTGCTGGTTAGTTGTGCGGGATTGCAAAAGTGTGATTGCAATTTCGTGCACCACCTGTGAACATGGTCTGCTGTTTCATATTGGATGGATTTTTTGTGGCAGCATAACTGCTAGAAAAGGTTTGTGGTGTGCATTATTTTGTAAAAAGGATTTCTAATACTGAAGAGCTAATCAAAACAATGGTAGGCTAGAAATTAGAGTGCAATGTGGTGAAAATCTTAGTTTAGTTCTATTAGATTGGTTAGAAATTAGGATAATAGATTAGGGAGAATCAATGTTTTTTAATTCACCTTGTACACATTACTGCTACAGTAAATAGAATTATCCTCGTTGGAGATGGCCTTTTATCAAACGGATATGTATCTAACTTGTTGGGATCGACAATTAATCAGATTAGAGATCTAAATTTTATATGTACCACAGACTTTAATGACTCATTATATAATCACCTATTCTTTCAAGGGAGGTGTAAAAGATGGACCAAAAAAAGGATCATTTGGTTTTGAAGATGGATTTTTGAATGCTCTGATAGCTGCTTTGGCAATGGAGACTGTTGAGTGTTGAATGAGACGACCAATATTAAAAATAGGAAAAACTTTTTATAAAATAAAAATGATAATTTTCAAAACTAATAAACGTTGTTATTAGTATTACTAAGTACTAACATTGTTGCAATATGCTAACTTACATAGCGACTTGGACACAGAAAATTTTTTATTTTTCATTAAAATAATAATATTATTATAATATAAGATTTTTTTAAATATTATAATTAATAATAATAATAATTTTTTTATTATTATTATTATTATTACATACACCAAGTTTCAAATTAATTCAACTATTGAAATCACTTGGGATTTATTATAAAATTTTTTCCTTCTCCTTCAAACTTTTTAAAAAATATTTCATGTCATTGTAGAAGATGAAGTTGTGTAGGAAGATTTGGGTAATATTATACACATATGGAGTAATGTTTAGTTTTGAAAATATGCATTTTGATTTTTTAGTGGGTTGTCCATGGTCATTTGGGCCGCTTTTTGGGGGGTTGTATTGCAGTATTTTTTTGGTGGGTTGTGTGGGTGCGGGCCATGTGGCCAAATCCAGAAAAAAAAAATTAACCACCCATCAATATATCCTATATCAAAAAAAAAGTACATAAAACCGCCGGTCCAACCAAATTATCTATTATACCGGTTCGTAAATATATTAAATCATGGGTCAAACTTAACAATACTAACAATTTTTTACTTAGAGTAATCTGGATCCTCCATCAAGAATCTTTTTCTTTGGTGCTTCAAGCACCAGAAAATACTTTCCCCACCTAAGACATTCCCTCCAAAGATTGTGGAACTATCTTCAAAAAGAAACTTTAGGTATAATGGTGGGAATTCGAAGTTTGATGAATTCTAGTGCAAGATTCTTTCAAATAAAGGTGTACAAAATACTGAGAATTCCTACAATCACAACTTAAGGTTCAGATTGTAGATGTAGTTGTCTTTATCAAGATCCAGATATTAAACATTGGAGCATCTTGGACTTGAGTCTTCTGATATGGTATGTCTTTTTTTTAACTTTTTTATATTATGTCTCTATACTTATATTCAAAAGTTAGATTTTATGCAGTCATGACATTAAATCTCCAAGGTTTTCTTATGAATTTACTTCTAGTTTTTACTTGTACTTCAAACAACAATTTGCAGCATTTTTTTCTTCTAATAGGGTATGTTTAAAACTGACTTTTTCTTCATTTTCCTGTTCATGTATCAATCATCAAATATAGTATTTTGTCTTCTAGCCATATAAAAATTTACACTATATGCCCTTCAGTTTTGTTAGAGTAAAACAAAAAGAGAATAATTAAATGATAAGAATTGAAGACAAGAAGTAAATAATAAGAATTAACAATGAAATTAACATTGGGATCAAGAGATATTACATTCTTAGGATCAATAGTTTTCATCTTCTTTTTAGTCATACAATCATTGATCTCTTGGCAAATCATAAGTGATTGAATTCTAATTCCTTGGTAATTCAATCTCTCTTAACTTGATCAATTACCAATTCCTTGATCTAATTGCTTATGAGAAGTGATGAATATTGGTTTCTAATTTAGAGCCACGCAATCTCATAAACCCAAGTTTTGGGATGATTACATGTCACAATATCAAATTCAAACCCAAATTTACTCAATTGTGAGAAAGATCTTCAAGCATGATTCTATGATCCCTTTTTCAACGCTCACATAGAATCTAAGTGAACTCAATTTCTTTCCCAAGACAATTGAATTCTTGAATTAAGAACGAAGATCTTTCTAAAGAAGCAATTGAAAGATAAATTGAAGATGAAAAAAAAATCAAACTAATCCATCGAAAAATAATAGAGCTCTCTTTCCCAATGAAAAGAACTTAGAAACTCATAACTAAAAAAATTACAAAAGTGTATATGAAAGAAAATGAAAGAGAGGAAGAAGATGAGAGTAGGGTGTGGAGTCACCTCCACCCCCTCATGGTGTGTCTAAAATGATGAATCTAAGGTCCTATTTATAAGCTACTTAAATTACAAATTCAAATGAAATTACAATAAAATACAAATTTTCTAACTATTTCTAGATGATTCTTGTGGCTTTAATTGATTGTTAATTGTGGCTTGACTTGGGCTTGTAAAATTATAATTCTCTTATTAGAGGCTTGAAACATTGAAGAATAAATGAAGGAATTGGGGTATTGAAAGTGGCTAGTGCGCACAAACCCCACACTTTCGTACAACAGTACCAGCAAGTGCACTGGATCGTCCAAGTAATACTTGAGCGAGTCAGGGTCGATACCACGGAAATTGTGGTTTGAAGTAAGCTATGGTTATCTTGTAGGTCTTAGTAAGGCAGATCAGAAGGTTGTTGATTGTGAAAGGAATACTGAATTGTAATAAAGTTAAAGAATAGGAATAGGGTTGAGGATTGGAGTTGCTTTGTCTTTTTGAATGAACTCTGGTACTACTATCTTCCTTGCTTGTGAATGATCTTCTTCTATGGCAAGCTGTATGTGATCAAAGCCATTGCCCGTGGTCATTGATCTCCTCTGCTACAGATCAAACGCCATTGACCGTGGTCATTAAATCTGACGGAAGGTGAAACTCTAGCAGTTCATTCTCTTGGCAATCCTACTCAAAACGTCACAGACAAGGTCAAAACTTCCGGATCAGAGAATGCTGCTTCTATGGATTCTAGCGTATACCACGGAGACCCTAATCTCCCCAGAAATTGGCTAAACTGGTGTCTCGAGAAGTCCCCAACAAAGTTGTGGATTAACCGTCTGAGAGATGTATAAACATAGCTATTGGTTCGTGCTTTCCTGCCAAGTATTCACACGAACCCAAGTAAACGTGGGTGTTTTTCAGACACATTCGTCTTAATGTGATGAACAGAGCTAATTTGTTAGATCATCCTATTCACCACGATGAAAATCGGGTATACATCTTAGAAGTAAATCAAACATGGATCGAAGAAGAAACAATAATACTTTTATTAATTCATAGGACTCAGCAGGGCTCCTCCCCTCAACCTAGGAGGTTTAGAAACTCATAATGAAAGTAAAACTCGAATAATAATGTTGTAAGTGGTTCGAAGAAGGTGATTTAAAAGTTCTGAATTACATAAATTTAATTCCTTAAATACTAAACAAATGACTAGTAAGGTAAAACAGTCTATTTAGTGCTAAAATCCACTTCTGGAGTCCACTTGGTGATGTTTGGCCTGAGTTTTGATGAGATCCACATGCTATGAGGTCTCTTGGGTGTGGAATGCCAGCTAGGGGGACCTCATTGGGCGTTTTGACACTAGTCTTTGCTTTTGGGCGCTGGATGCTTGGAAGGGGGCAAGAAGCTGGCGTTGGACGCCAGTTTTGGGTCTATTAATCCGAAGCAAAGTATGAACTATTATATATTGCTGGAAGGCTTTGGAAGTCATCTTTCCATAGTCGTTGAGAGCGTTCCAGTTGGACTTTTGTAGCTCCAGAAAAGCTCTTCTGAGTGCAGGCAGGTCAGATCCGGACAGCATCTGCAATGCTTTCTCTGTCTATGAATCAGACTTCTGCTCCAACTCCTTAATTTCAGCCAGAAAATACCTGAAATTGTACAAAAAATACAAAAGCTCATAGTAAAATCCAAAAATGTGAATTTAACACTAAAACCTATAAAAACTAAATAAAAACTAAACAAAAATTACTAAAAACTATATGAAAATGATGTCAAAAAGCGTATAAAATATCCGCTCATCACAACACCAAACTTAAATCGTTGCTTGTCCTCAAGCAACTAAAAACACAGTAGGATAAAAAGAAAATTAAGATACAATAAATTTCTAAGTTTCAAATGAAGCTTAGTTACAATCAGATGAGCGGGACTTAGTAGCTTTTTGCTTCTGAATAGTTTTGGCATCTCACTATCCATTGAAACTCAGAGATGTTGGCATCCTTAGGAACTTAGAATTCAGATGATATTATTGACTCTCCTAGTTAAGCTTATTTTGATTCTTGAACACAGCTTTCAGAGTCTTGGCCGTGACCTTAAGCACTTTGTTTTCCAATATTACCACCAGATAAATAATGCCACAGACACTTTAACTGGGTGAACCTTTTCAAATTGTGACTCAGCTTTGCTAGAGTCCCTAGATAGAGATGTCCAGAGTTCTTAAACACACTCTTTTTGCTTTGGACCACGACTTTAACCACTCAGTCTCAAGCTTTTCACATTTCACTTGACACCTTCACACCACAAGCACATGGTTAGGGACAGCTTGGTTTAGTCGCTTAGGCCAGCATTTTATTCCTTTGGGCCCTCCTAACCACTGATGCTCAAAGCCTTGAGCCCTTTTACCCTTGTCTTTTGGTTTAAAGGGTTATTGGCTTTTTCAATCTGTCCTCTTTTTCCTTCATTTTTGGGCAGTAATGGATTTTTTTGCTTTTTTTTCTTTTTGCCATTTTTTTCTTTTTTTCGCATGCATAAATTTTTTTTCCTTTTGCAACATGCTTTTTCTTTATCTTTTTGCTGCTTTTTCTTACTTCAAGAATCAATTTTCAGATTTTTCAGATTATCAATAATATTTTTCCTTTTTTCTTATTGTTTCAAGAGCCAACATTCTAAAATTTCAACTTCAAATATGCACTATTTATTTCATACATTCAGTAAATAAAAGCAAATGACACCACATCAAACTAATTAAACTAATCTTATTTTAAACTTAAAATTCACGCATCTCTCAGTTCTTTTTAATAAAAATTTTCTTTTAAGCAAGGTGAGAGATATATGGAACATTTTACAACTTTAAGACATCAATGCAAATGATCATGCAACTAGAACAAGAGAACAAATAAATAAACAGACAGAAAATAGAAAAATAATAGGAAAGGGGTGTGATAAATCACTATTTTATGGTTTATCTTGTGCTCAATTGAGTGGTTTTTATCAATTCTTTACACACTTATTCATATAATTTGCATAAGTTTACATTTTTCCTTCCTGATTTTGTGCTATGATTGAAACCATGCTTCTTTGGCCTTATATTTGCTAATATTAATCCTCTCTTATTACCATTTAATGTAGTGATATGTGCGTTAAGCGATTTCAGGGATTATAGGGCAGGAATGGCTCAGAGGATAGAAAGGAAGCATGCAAAAGTGGAAAGAATACAAGAAACTGAAAGAATTGCTAAGCTGTCCAGTCTGACCTCTTGGTACTAAATCGATCATAACTTGAGCTACAGAGATTCAAATGACGCGATTTCAGTTGCGTTGGAAAGCTAACGTCAAGGGCTTTGCAACTATATAAAATTTACCATAGCTTCCTCGAAGCCAAGCAATGCGCATGCATGGATCACGCAGACGCATGACCTGGCAAAAAAATCCAATCCACGCTAACGCGTGTACGACGCTTCCGCGTGACTTTGCCGTGACCTGTACGTACCACAAATCACTGGGGCGATTTCTGGGCTATTTTTGACCCAGTTTTCAGCCTAAAAAACACATATTAGAGGCTATAAAGTGGAAGAATCCATCTATTCATTCAACAATTCAGACAACATTCATAATTCACAATTTTAGGTTTTAGATGTAGTTTCTAGAGAGAGAGGCTCTCTCCTCTCTCTTAGGATTTATGATTTAGGATTTCTATTAGTTTTAGGCTATTTCATCTTCACTCCAGGTTCAATGTTACTTTAATTTATGTTTCTCTTCTACTTTTAGATACTCTAATGCTTTTATTTGTATTTGACTCATGTTGCCAAATTGGCTTATGAACCATTTTCATGTTAGATTTGAATTTATGTCTAAATATAATTTGAGGTATTTCAGATTTATGATTTTTACTTAGCTTTTTATATTCTTGGCTTTAATTGATGAATTGATTAATTGGAGACACTTGAGTTATCAAACTCATTGTGATTGATAATTGTTATCTTTGCTAATTAATTTGAATTCCAATAACTCTAGTCTTTTCTTAGGAATTGACTAGGATCTGAAGAATCAAATTGATTCATCCATTTAACTTACCTTCATAGTTAGAGGTTAATAAGGTGGGAGCAAAAATCCAATTCTCATCATAATTGATAAGGATAACTAGGATAGGTCGTCCAGTTTTCATATCTTGTCAAGAGTTTTTCTAGTTATTAATTTATTTTTTCTGCAATTTATTTTCCATGTTCAACCTTTCAAAAACCCAAAAATATTGTTTTCCATAACCAATAATAAATCATACTTTCCTGCAATTCCTTGAGAATACGACCCGAGGTTTGAATACTTCGGTTATTAATTTTATTGGGTTTTGTTACTTGTGACAACCAAACTTTTGTATGAAAAAATTCTATGTTGTTTTAGAAACTATACTTACAACGCGATTATATTCTTGTGAATTTCTTTACTGATAGAAATCCGCTTGTCAGGGTGTAAAGAGAATGAATCCACCTTTAAGGGTGGCATCTAGTACTCCTCTTTGAGGATCCAATGTGATGCTTGATCTCTTCTATGTCATCTCTTTGCCTTTGTTGCTCTTCCCTCATAGCCCTTTGGTCTTCTCTTATGGCTCTTTGGTCTTCTGTTATTTCATTGAGGGTGGAAGCATACTCTTGATGCTCCATCTTCAATTCCTTCATGTTAGTGCTCAATTCTCCAAGAAAAGTTTGCCATTGATCCCAATAGTTTTGGGAAGAAAAGTACATATCTTGAGGCATCTCAGGGATCTTGTAAACCCCGCTAAAATCGGTATATAATTAGTCAATAAATCGAATTTTCAATAGGAAAATTAAATACGCAAAACTGATATCAAAATAGGATAGAGCTCGTCGAAACGAGAATTTCGATACCAATTTCGAAAAGTTTGGCCCAAGATTGGGCCGGATGGGCCGGACTGGTTGAACCGGACCCAAAATGGGCCCAAGGCCCAACCGAACCCAATCCATTAAAGAGGCACAGCTTCTTATTTCCCTTCTTCTTCATTATTCACGCTGGGAAACATTTCTTAGGGGGAAGAAGAACACAAGCAAAAACCTAACCCTCACTTTAATTTCAAATCCATGTAACTTTTGATCCGGAGCTCCGATTGACGAACCGCTTGCGGCCACGCGTTCACCGCGACGAGCTCTATGAAACCCATGGAACAATTTGGTAGGTAACTCATTATTTCCTTCTCAGCCAGCTTCTCCTAATTTCGGAAATTTATGAACAATTAAGTTAAAAATTGTTCAATCCTTGTGTTCTAGGTTCAAGTTAGCTTCCGGAACTTGTGGGCTCAAGCTATTGAGCATATGGGTATGGTAAGAACACCCTAACCCTAGCTCAATCTTGTTTTAGCAATGGAGAACTGAAATTAGAATATGTATATGTATTAGGTGTAGATTAAGTGGGTATATATGCATTGAATTGCATTGGGAGTATTTGGAGGCTTATTGGTGATCAAGGCTTGGTTTGTGGCTGTTCTAATTGAGCTTGGAGGGGCTATGTTTTGTGTTGTGAGGCTGCCTTGGGTGAATCTAAGTGATCGGCCAAGGTATGGTTTAAGTTTCGTACGTTTAATATTTACGGTGTTGTGAAAGCTTAGGTTAGAGATACCATAGGATAAGTTGAATTGTTTGTTGTATTTAATGATTAGCCTTGTAATGTTATTGGAAAGGATTTGTTGGTGGATATATATATATATTGGAATTATGAGGTGTGGAAGTTATTAATAGTGTGTTCTTATATTTATTTATGATGGATTAGGATTGGTGTTTGTTAATAAGGATGTAGAGTTGTGTTGTGGTGGTATTGCATTTGCTGTAACTAATTATGTAATGATCGGAATTGCATGAGACCAAGTCTGGGCTAAACTTGGGAATATAAGGAACTAAACTGGAAAATTTGGGACCTTTTTGTTAAATAATCAATTTATGGCATTTTTTTTAAAGATAGGTTGTTAAATCTGTCCTGCAGCAGAAAATGTCAAACAGGGCAGCAACTTGTTTGTCTTGCTGCGACTTCTACGAGTTGAGTTTTGGAGCGAAACCAATGTTGTTATAAAATTTGATTAATTTTCCTTATTTCTCTAAAACTTCATAATTTTAAGAGTTGAGGATTGGGAGTTGTGAGTTTTTGAATATTGGCGGTCAGAGCTGAAAAGAAACAGATTTCAGCAAGCTATGCATCAACTTCCAATGCTTGTAACTCTTAGAATTGAATAGCAATTGGGTTGCAACCAAGACACACTTGTTTCTGGATGAGTAAAGTTTAACTACATTAAATTTTAAAGTCATTGAATTTAACTTGGATTTTATATTGAATTTTGAATATCACATGCTGCTGCTGTTTTTCTGGTTTTATGCACTGCAGAGCAGTCACAGTTTTTCCTTTATTCTTGAGGTTAGAGAAATTAGAAAATTATGATCCTTGGTTTGTTAGAAAACTTATTTCAAGATGAATACCTGGACATAAAGTTTGTGCAATTCCGAGTTCATTTGTTATATTAAAAACAGCAAAGAAAATAGAGTGTCGAGGATGTCTTAGTGATAGTCATGGGTTCGAGAAGTTAAAGTTTAATCTTCGTGTGATGTGATTGGTTTGATGTTAGAGTTGGGTTGATTTAAAGATTATTTGATATTAAGAAGTTTGAGAAGAATTTGATAAATGGTTTGGTCAGGACCTGGAAAGGGTAATCAAGATGAATTATAAGGGAATGATGATGAAAAATGTGAAAGGGAGGTTGTTAACAAAAGGAGTTAACATGCCATGGCTTGATGAATGATTAAATAATGATTATGACTATGAAATGGCTTATGAATGATGATATCTGAGATACGAGTTTCCCTGGGTAAAAACCGTGGCTCGCCACCACGTGTTCCAGGTTGATTCTCGATACTCTGTTAACCCTACGTCGTAAGGGTGACCGGGCACGTATAAATTCCCGGGTATGGATAACCCCCATTGAGTGATT
>NC_029781.3:65819388-65820000 GCF_000817695.3 Arachis duranensis
CAGGTATTTTCTGGCTGAAATTGAGGGACCTGAGCAAAAATCTGATTCAGAGACCAAAAAGGACTGCAGATGCTGTTGGATTCTGACCTCCCTGCACTCGAAGTGGATTTTCTGGAGCTACAGAAACCCAATTGGCGCGCTCTCAACGGCGTTGGAAAGTAGACATCCTGGGCTTTCCAGCAATATATGATAGTCCATACTTTGCCCAAGATTTGATGGCCCAAACCGGCGTTCAAAGTCACCTCAGGAAATCCCAGCGTTAAACGCTGGAACTGGCACCCAAATGGGAGTTAAACGCCCAAACTGGCACCAAAGCTGGCGTTTAACTCCAAGAAGAGTCTCTACACGAAATTTGCTTCATTGCTCAGCCCAAGCACACACCAAGTGGGCCCGGAAGAGGATTTTTGTGTCATTTAGTCATTTCTGTACACCTTAGGTTACTAGTTTACTATTAATAGGACCTTTTACTATTGTATAGGAGGCTTTTGATCATTTTTAGATCTTAAGTAAGCTTTTGATCATTTTAGATCTTAAGTAGACTTTGGTAGCTATCTTCATAGTATGCTATCTTAGATCCTTGGGAGGCTGGCCATTCGGCCATGCCTAGACCTT
>NC_029781.3:65824410-65824781 GCF_000817695.3 Arachis duranensis
TTGGACTTTACTATGAGTTTTTGTGTTTTTCTGTGATTTCAGGTATTTTCTGGCTGAAATTGAGGGACCTGAGCAAAAATCTGATTCTGAGACCAAAAAGGACTGCGGATGCTGTTGGATTCTGACCTCCCTGCACTCGAAGTGGATTTTCTAGAGCTACAGAAGCCCAATTGGCGCGCTCTCAACGGCGTTGGAAAGTAGACATCCTGGGCTTTCCAGCAATATATGATAGTCCATACTTTGCCCAAGATTTGATGGCCCAAACCGGCGTTCAAAGTCACCTCAAGAAGTCCCAGCGTTAAACGCTGGAACTGGCACCCAAATGGGAGTTAAACGCCCAAACTGGCACCAAAGCTGGCGTTTAACTCCAA
>NC_029781.3:65827126-65832767 GCF_000817695.3 Arachis duranensis
ATCTTTATATATGCTTTATCCTTCCTTTCGATCTTGAGTATCCGTTTTACGTTTATCTGGACGAGTGTGATACGATTTTTTGTTTTGATTTTGTTTAACTTCTTTTTCAAGGCTCCTAGTTATAATTTCTTTCAACTATATTTATATACATATTTTCTTCTAGAGGTCGTAATACTTCGCCACCTCTGCTTTATGACTTAAGCATAAGACTCTATGTGGTAGGGTGTTACATTATGGTATCAGAGCAGTTCGTTCCTATAGAGCCTGAGGGATGGACTGATTATGCCTCTGGGCATACTCTGGGTGTCTATACATGCTATTTAGGGTATCTAACTGATATACGAGGCATGAATGCTCATGAGCATGCATTTGGGACTTTGAAATACTAAACTTGAGATATTGAGACTGATCACCTTGATATCACTTGTTTGGAGCGAACAGGAACCAAATGGCATCTCGTAGGCGCCGTCGTGAGCGTAAGCAAGGTCGAGGACAGAGAGCTGATGAGGTGACTATACCGGTAGGTAGTTTAACCGATATCGTGACCGCAATGACGAGTGTTGTTGCTGCCGTTGGCGCTGTTGCTGCTGCGACCATCCGAGTGATGGATGGGATGGAATCACAAGCTGGAACTGGCAACGATGGTGATGGTGAATATGAAGGTGGACATAATGTTCCGAATACATGGGTGCCAGCGGGTTATCCGGAGCAAGTTAACACGGGTCAAACAACGGGAGAAAGCTCAAGGAGAACTGAGGTAGCAAGGAATAATCGCCAGGAACCCTTCACAAAGAAAAAGGGAAAAATTACACCTGGGAGCCAAAATTTCAAGAAGAATCATTTTGTCACTTCACATTCTCAGCACCGGAACAATGACCGAAGGAACAATAATCGTTCGGACCCAAATTCAGAAGGGCAAACTAGTGCTCAACCGGGTGACTTAAGGTGCTCAAGTTGCAAGAGGTACCATCCAAATAGACCATGCAGGGCCGGATTAGGCGTATGTTACAAGTGCGGGGGGCCAGGGCATATGTCTTGGAATTGTTCTTACAGAGGAAGCCGGGATGCAACCGAACCCGATTTTCAAACCCGAGGTAATTATGAACCAACAGTTGAATTTTTAATTTCCTTACCATTGATATGTAATGTTCCTTCGTGACGCGTGACGAGTTTCAGTAATCATGAGGTCCAAGTCGATGATTAGTCGAAAACTATTGGTTGTTGAGTCGAAGGGAGTACTAGAGGAGGGAATCACCTAACAAACTATTTCTTTGTGGGAAGCATCGGTTATGCTGGAGAAGAAAGAAGAGAACGGTAGGAAACCTTATGCAGAGAGAGTGTGCTAACGAACCTTCGCGACTCGATCTAATCCTTCTTTTGAAACCTATATTGACATTAGATCCGGAGCTTTTCCTAAATAGCTTGACTACCTTTCTAACTTTACTCCTTGTGCACATAAATATTGTTTCTTCCTGGATGAGTCTGAGCTTGTCTTGGTATAAACGCGTAATCCTTGAATCTTGTACCCTCGCTATGTCTAGAGTTGCCTTGTTCGCAAACCATGTTCTTCAGAATCAGCAGAAATTTCTTTGACTCTATACGCTCTGTTCTCTCTAGTAAGGGTCTTTAATTTGAACTCTTTTCTTGAGATGCACCTAGGTTCTTTTCCTTGTGCATTTTATTATTTCGGTATAATCCTGATTAACCGTGTACAAGATTTTCTTTTTTAATCGTTACGAACACCGTTTGTATTGCTCATTCATTTTTCGAGCTTAATGTCCTTTTGAAAATTAACTCGAGCCTATATTAGTATCATGTATAAAGTATAGCTGCAACTATTGAGATGTTGATTCCTTAAGAGCAAGACTTTTGGATACGAAAAATGAAGCAGGTAAGCATGCGCCGCCAAAAAGAGTTTTGAAGCATTAATTCTTGCAGACCACAAAACCTATGATTAGTTTAATACGCTAGAACATACACCGGTTACATGGATACCCGAATATGAAGAGAGCTTCCAACCTCCAAGAGAAGGATTAACCCCAAATCCAGTAATCAGGATACCCGAACTTATTTAACAACTCGGAATTAGTGCGATACATTACCAGAGGGGTTTAGGATACGTGTAAATACAACATCGTAAAGTGGTAACAGATGCCCTAAGTAAGAAGTTTTTGGGAAAAATGCTTGGATATTAAGGGTATAGCTAAAGGAGTCAAACTAAATCTATTGCGATTTTAAAACATAGCAAAGACGAAATGCAGGAAGCGTGAGGGGACGATAAATACCTACCAAGGATGTCGAAGTCTGGCAAACGAAAGGGAACTAAGAAAGGATTTATATGTTTAATGTCGAAGTAGAGATCGTAGAGTCAAGGACTTAAGGAGTGCAATAACAGTGATAAGGAGCTACTAAGAGAACCAAAGCCGGCTGAATCAAGAAGACACCATGAGCGGGTTATGTGTCGAGATTAGGAGTTAGAGTGAGAAACTGTTGTCCGAAAAATACAAGAGAGGATTTTTGAAGTTACCTTGGGGTCTCTAAGACGTATCGCGAATTCAAGAAGATATTTTGAGCCGCCAGAAGTGAAGAACAAAGTGACGATCAATGTGATTACATGTCCGACGCATGAGAAAGAAAAGAGAATAACCATCGATTTCATAATAGATTGCCGATGACTAGGACAAAAGGTGATACTATTAGTGAATTGTAGATCAAGTGACCAGGCCCGTTTTGCCCATCGGAGTAAACCACTTCTTGGGGATATCAAAGAGACTATACATCAGGGAGAAGGTGAGATTTCACAGTATGTTAAACACATTTGAATTAACCGAAAACTGGAATACCAAACGTCTTAGTTCCTGAATTTGACAGCCGAAACAACGGAGGGAGAGTGACACAAATCTAAGTTAGAATTTTCACTATGAAAGCCGACAAAAGAGTTAGGCAGATCTAGGAAGAAGACTTCTCAAGTTGGAAGGAAGAGGATACCTATTTCTGAAGATCACTTCAACGAACTAAGATCGGATGATCAATCAAAAACTAAAAAGCTAAATTCCCATCACATCGGACCAGTGGCGTATAGGATCGCTTTACTATCACAATGTTCGAACCTGCATGATGTGTTTCACATATTACAGCTTCATAAATACACTTTCGACCCAGTTATGTCCTACAACCAGAATCAGTCCAAGTAAGAGAAGGTCTGACGCTTCCAGTAACTCTGGTTAGGGTTGATGATACTAGCATTACACGTTTACGCGGGAGCGAGGTTTTCTTAGTGAAAGTAACTTGGTGTTGGGCTAGTATTGAAGAATACACCTAGAAGCTTGAGACAGAGATGCGGAAGGACTACCCACACCTCTATTCAGGTAGCGCACTCTGAATTTTGAGGACAAAATTCCTAATTAGGTGGGTAGGATGTAAACCCCGCTAAAATCGGTATATAATTAGTCAATAAATCGAATTTTCAATAGGAAAATTAAATACGCAAAACTGATATCAAAATAGGATAGAGCTCGTCGAAACGAGAATTTCGATACCAATTTCGAAAAGTTTGGCCCAAGATTGGGCCGGATGGGCCGGACTGGTTGAACCGGACCCAAAATGGGCCCAAGGCCCAACCGAACCCAATCCATTAAAGAGGCACAGCTTCTTATTTCCCTTCTTCTTCATTATTCACGCTGGGAAACATTTCTTAGGGGGAAGAAGAACACAAGCAAAAACCTAACCCTCACTTTAATTTCAAATCCATGTAACTTTTGATCCGGAGCTCCGATTGACGAACCGCTTGCGGCCACGCGTTCACCGCGACGAGCTCTATGAAACCCATGGAACAATTTGGTAGGTAACTCATTATTTCCTTCTCAGCCAGCTTCTCCTAATTTCGGAAATTTATGAACAATTAAGTTAAAAATTGTTCAATCCTTGTGTTCTAGGTTCAAGTTAGCTTCCGGAACTTGTGGGCTCAAGCTATTGAGCATATGGGTATGGTAAGAACACCCTAACCCTAGCTCAATCTTGTTTTAGCAATGGAGAACTGAAATTAGAATATGTATATGTATTAGGTGTAGATTAAGTGGGTATATATGCATTGAATTGCATTGGGAGTATTTGGAGGCTTATTGGTGATCAAGGCTTGGTTTGTGGCTGTTCTAATTGAGCTTGGAGGGGCTATGTTTTGTGTTGTGAGGCTGCCTTGGGTGAATCTAAGTGATCGGCCAAGGTATGGTTTAAGTTTCGTACGTTTAATATTTACGGTGTTGTGAAAGCTTAGGTTAGAGATACCATAGGATAAGTTGAATTGTTTGTTGTATTTAATGATTAGCCTTGTAATGTTATTGGAAAGGATTTGTTGGTGGATATATATATATATTGGAATTATGAGGTGTGGAAGTTATTAATAGTGTGTTCTTATATTTATTTATGATGGATTAGGATTGGTGTTTGTTAATAAGGATGTAGAGTTGTGTTGTGGTGGTATTGCATTTGCTGTAACTAATTATGTAATGATCGGAATTGCATGAGACCAAGTCTGGGCTAAACTTGGGAATATAAGGAACTAAACTGGAAAATTTGGGACCTTTTTGTTAAATAATCAATTTATGGCATTTTTTTTAAAGATAGGTTGTTAAATCTGTCCTGCAGCAGAAAATGTCAAACAGGGCAGCAACTTGTTTGTCTTGCTGCGACTTCTACGAGTTGAGTTTTGGAGCGAAACCAATGTTGTTATAAAATTTGATTAATTTTCCTTATTTCTCTAAAACTTCATAATTTTAAGAGTTGAGGATTGGGAGTTGTGAGTTTTTGAATATTGGCGGTCAGAGCTGAAAAGAAACAGATTTCAGCAAGCTATGCATCAACTTCCAATGCTTGTAACTCTTAGAATTGAATAGCAATTGGGTTGCAACCAAGACACACTTGTTTCTGGATGAGTAAAGTTTAACTACATTAAATTTTAAAGTCATTGAATTTAACTTGGATTTTATATTGAATTTTGAATATCACATGCTGCTGCTGTTTTTCTGGTTTTATGCACTGCAGAGCAGTCACAGTTTTTCCTTTATTCTTGAGGTTAGAGAAATTAGAAAATTATGATCCTTGGTTTGTTAGAAAACTTATTTCAAGATGAATACCTGGACATAAAGTTTGTGCAATTCCGAGTTCATTTGTTATATTAAAAACAGCAAAGAAAATAGAGTGTCGAGGATGTCTTAGTGATAGTCATGGGTTCGAGAAGTTAAAGTTTAATCTTCGTGTGATGTGATTGGTTTGATGTTAGAGTTGGGTTGATTTAAAGATTATTTGATATTAAGAAGTTTGAGAAGAATTTGATAAATGGTTTGGTCAGGACCTGGAAAGGGTAATCAAGATGAATTATAAGGGAATGATGATGAAAAATGTGAAAGGGAGGTTGTTAACAAAAGGAGTTAACATGCCATGGCTTGATGAATGATTAAATAATGATTATGACTATGAAATGGCTTATGAATGATGATATCTGAGATACGAGTTTCCCTGGGTAAAAACCGTGGCTCGCCACCACGTGTTCCAGGTTGATTCTCGATACTCTGTTAACCCTACGTCGTAAGGGTGACCGGGCACGTATAAATTCCCGGGTATGGATAACCCCCATTGAGTGATT
>NC_029781.3:65832848-65847457 GCF_000817695.3 Arachis duranensis
CTGTTTATGGCCTCTATTTTTCGTGCTTAAGTTGGATAATTGAATAACGGAGTTCTAGGATTTTCTATGGCATTCTCAGGACCGTATTTCTTATGCGCGTGGCACTTTTACCATGCTGAGAACCTCCGGTTCTCATTCCATATTGTATTGTTGTTTTCAGATGCAGATCGAGAGGCTCCTCGCTAGGCGTCTGGATTCTGGAAAGCGAAGTAGTTCTTGGGTGTATTTTGGTTTCTATTTGTATATATGTATATATAAGTGTAGCTTACTCTCCAAGTAATTTATGTATGCTGCTCCTCTTAGAGGTTGAGGGAGAGATAGGAGTTTACTTTGGTATTTTGGTATATTTTGGGGACACTTATGTATGTTTATATGTATATATGTATCCTCCGGCCAGCCTTAGCTTCGCAGGCTGAGTGAGAGGCTAGTTATGCTGTTCCTTGGCTTTCCTTTATCTCTTCGTTTATTGTTCTATCATATTCCTATTAGGTTTCTTCACCCGCAAGTAATTCGATTTTCCGAGAGTTGTGCTTTTTATTTTGCGGTTTTGTTTTGCCCATTTTTTCAAGGCTCCTAGTTAAGTATCTCTCTTCCTATTATTATATATATATAATTCTATCTTTAGAGGTTGTAATATCTTACTATCTCAATCTTATGACTTAAGCATAAGATTTAGGATAGTAGGGTGTTATAGATCTCATACTGAGGTGGATGCACAGGCTCTTGTGCATGCTCTTTGGTTTGCTTCATCTATTTCTTAGTGATGGGCTTATCCTCCCCAATGGAGACATCCCCATTTATGACAATTCCAACTGAATTTCATAGGTGACAGATAAGGTGGGGGAATGCCAACTTGGCATTGGTGTGAGGCTTCTCAGCTGCCTTGTACATTTCTTGAGGAATTACCTCATGTACTTAAACCTCAGTTCCAATCATGATGCAGTGAATCATGATGGCTCTGTCAACAGTCACTTCTGACCGGTTGCTAGTAGGGATGATGGATCTTTGGATGAAATCCAACCATCTTCTAGCTATGGGCTTTAGGTCAACCCCTCTTAAATGAATGGGCTTGCCTTAGGAATCCTTTTTCCACTTTGTGCCTTCTACACAGATGTCTGAGAGTACTTGATCCAATCTCTTATCAAAGTTTACCCTCCTAGTGTAAGGATGAGGATCTTCTTGCAATAGAGGCAAGTTGAGCGCCAACCTCACATTTTCTGGGCTGAAATCTAAGATTTTTCCTCGGACCATGATGTTCTAATTCCTTGGATTTGGGTTCACACTAGTGTCATGGTTTTCAGTAACCCATGCATTAGCATAGAACTATTGCACCATGAGAATCTCAACCTCTTGAATAGGATCAGTTAGGACTTTTCAACCTCTTCTCCAGATCTCTCTTCGGATTTCCGGATAGTCATTCTTCTTGAGCATGAAAGGGACCTCAGGGATCACTTTCTTCTTAGCCACTACTTCATAGAAGTGGTCTTGGTAGACTTTGGTGTTGAATCTCTCCATCTCCCAAGATTCAGAGGGATTGGCTACTGCCTTTCCTTTTTTCTTCTTAGAGGAGTCTCCAACCTTGGGTGCCATGAATGGTAATGGAAAGAAAAAAGCTATGCTTTTCCAAAACCGAACTTAAAACTTTGCTCGTCCTCGAGCAAAATTAAATTAAGAAGAAGAATGAAGTAGAAGAAGAAGAAAATAGAAGGATAAAGAGGGAGAGAAAGGGCTCGGCCTTGTGGGTGTATTTAGGGTATGAGAGGTATGTGTATGAAGGGTTATAGAGAGAGGTATTTATAGGAGTGGGAAAGTGTTAGGGTTCGGCCATAGGGTGGGTTTTGGGTGAGAAATTTGATTTTGAAGTGGGTGGGGGTAGGTGGGAGTTATGATGGTTTGGGGAAAAAAATGGATGTGATTGGACTAGGGTTTTTATGGAAGTGTGTATAGAAAAGTGTGAAAGTAGGTGGGGTTAAGTGGGGTAGGTGAAGATATTGTGGGACCCACTAGTCCTGAGAGGCTAGGGAATCCAGATTCCCTGCTTCTCTGCACTGGCGTTTGAATGCCCAGGGGGTGCTCCCTGACTGGCGTTCAATGCCAGCAATGCTCCCTTCTTGGGGGCATTGAACGCCCAGTGAGGGCTTCCTCACTGGCGTTCAACTTTGACACTCCATCCAGAGTGCTCTATTTTCACTGCTATGAATTCTATCTCTTGACTGATGCACATGATCATGATTCTAACAACTGAAAGAAAAACAAAACAAAATAAAATAAATATAGTTGAGTAAGGTTGGGTTGCCTCCCAACAAGTGCTCTTTTAAAGTCACTAGCTTGACCTTTAGCTCCTTATGGAGGAGTGTATGGGCTCAGATTTTCGCCCCTGACAGTGAATTTTCTTTCTGTCCTCTCACAAATGAACTATACATGCTCTAGAGATAAGACACAACTCACTGTATGTGATAAGACTGTCTTTTTAGTGAAGACAACTCTCATTCTAGGTGAGAGGCCTTCAGTTGGGACTTTCTTGTCCTTCCAGCCTTTAGGTATTTTCTTTTAGTACCTTTGTGCTTAGAGCTTGTTGATGGCTGCCCAACACCAAATTTTGAATTGATGTCTGGAGGATTTGCAGAGCTCTGCACAGAAAGAAAGGGTTGGCACACTAGGTGTTACACAGCTATCTCTCTTTTAGAGGGAGAATTGGGATGAGGAATCTTGAATAAGATGTGATCCTCCCCTAACTTTAGGGTTAGTTCTCCTTTAGCCACATTAGCTGTGACTAGGAAAGGTCTTCCAAGGATGATACAATCATCTTCATCCTCTCCTATGTCCAAGACTATGAAATTTATAGAGATGTAGTGGTTTTCAACTTTATTCAAGACATCCTCCACTAAGTCATATGGCTTCTTCATGGTCTTGTCTACCATCTCTAAGGAGAAGTGTGCAGCTTGTACCTCAAGAATTCCCAACTTCTCCATTATAGAGAGTGGCATGAGGTTAATGCTTGACCCTAAGTCACACAGAGCCTTATCAAAGGTCATAGTGCCTATGGTGCAAGGATTCAGAAAGCGTCCAAGGTCTGGAAGCTTTTGATGTAGCTCTTGCTGAACCAAAGCATGGAGTTCTTTGGTGAGCAGTGGAGGTTCTTCCTCCAGAGGCTTTGTACCAAGTATCTTGGTATTCAGTTTCATTAGAACTCCTAGAAAACGAGCAACTTGCTCTTCCCTAGTGTCTTCATCCTCATCTGAGGATGAGTAGTCATCAGAACTTATGCACTGCAGAAGTGCAATCAAAGGAACCTCAATTGTCTTTATGGTTTCCTTTGGTTCTGGGCTAAAAGGTTCTTGAGTGGGTTTAAGCACTCAAAAGGTGTGCTTTGGCTGGCGTTCAACACCACCTCTTCATCTTATTGGGCATTGAACGCCCTTGCTGTCCATCCTGATTGGTGTTAAACGTCAATCCCTCTAGCATTCTGGGTGTTGAATGCCCAACAGGGATGTCCTTGTTGGCGTTCTATGCTAGCTTCCCTGGGTGAGTGGGCGTTGAACGCCTAGTGAGGGCTTTTCTGCCAGGATGGGCATTAAACGCTTAGTGAGGGCTTCCTCACTGGCGTTTAACGCCAGGCTTGCTGCCATTGTGAGCGTTGAACGCCCAGTGAAGGCTTCTTCACTAGCGTTCAACGCCTTCCCAATCTAGCTCCTCTGGTTCGGCCTCTACCTCCATGGTTATGACCTTGCACTGTTCTCTTGGATTCACCTCAGTGTTACTAGGAAGAGTGTCTAGAGGAATCTCAGGGATTCTCTTGCTCAGCTAACCAATCTGTACCTCTAAATTTCTCATGGAGGACCTTGTTTTATTAATGAAACTGTGGGTGGTCTTAGTGAGGCTGGAAACCAGAATGGCTAAGTCAGAAAGGCGATGCTTAGAGGTCTTCATATTCCATTGAGAAGATGGGAATGGTGGTCTTTTATTGAACCTACTCTGGTTCCTACGACCTTGATTGCTATTGAAACCTTGCTGAGGCTTCTGTAGATCCTTCCATGAGAGGTTAGGATGATTCCTCCATGAAGGGTTGTATATGTTTCCATAGGATTCTCCCATGTAATTCACCTCTCCATGGTGGGTTGATTAGGATCATAAGCTTCTTCTTCAAGAGAAGCTTCCTGATTACTACCAGCTGTAGTTTGCATCCCAGGTTTAATGTTGAGAGATCATGTTGACCTATTGGGTCAAGATCTTATTCTGAGCCAAGATGGTATTCAGAGTCTCAACTTCATGAACTCCTTTCTTCTGAGAGATTCTATGGTTTACAAGATTTCTTTCAAAAGTATACATGAATTGGTTGTTAGCAACCATTTCAATGAGTTCTCTTACTTCTACATGTGTTTTCTTCAAGTGAAGGGATCCACCTGCAGGGCTATCCAATGAAATCTTGGATCTCTCACGCAAGCCATCATAGAACACGCCTATGATGGACCACTCTGAGAGCATATTAGAAGGACATCTTCTGATCAGCTGCTTGTATCTTTCCCAAGCTTTATAGAGGGATTCACCTTCTCTTTGTCTGAAGGTTTGAACTTCCACTCTAATCTTGCTCATCCTTTGAGGAGGAAAGAATTTAGCCAGAAAAGAATTAACAAGTTTTTTCCAAGAGTCAAGATTCTCTCTTGGTTGGGCATCCAACCAGAACTTAACTATGTCTCTTACTGCAAAGGAAAAGAGCATTAGCTTGTAGACTTCAGGATTAACTCCATTAGTCTTTACAATATCACAGATCTGTAAGAACTCAGCTAAAAATTGATGTGGATCTTCCAGTGGTAGTCCATGGAACTTGCAGTTCTGCTACAGAAGAGGCTTAAACTCAAAATTGTTAGCTCCAATGGTAGGTACAAAGATACTTCTACCATAAAAGTCAGAGGTAGGCATGGTGAAGTCACGAAAGACCTTTCTTGGCTCCTCTTGTGGTTCGGCCATGTCTCCTTGTTATTCAAAACTTTCTGAAAGGTCTCTTCCAGAGTGTTGTACTTTAGCTTGTTGTAAACGGCTCCTTAGAGTCTTCTCAGGTTCAGGATCAAGAGTCAAGAGGGATTCTTTATTCCTGTTTCTAGTCATAAACAAGAAGAGAGGAGAAGAAAGAAAAAGAAGAAAACTTTCTGTACCAAAAGACAAGAAGCTCCTCTTTAAAGTGAGATGTGAAGACAGAAGAAGAAGGTAGAAAAGAAATAAAAGAAGTAAAAGAAGGATGCTTTAAAAATAGTGAACAGAAGTAAATAAGAGAGGATGAAAGTTGAGAAGGAAGAATAGAGAGGGGAGTAGAGTTGAATAATATAGATTTGAGAAGAAGAGCAGTATAAATAGAAAGAGTAAATAAGAGTTAAAAATATTTTTATTTTTATTTTATTTATGTAATTAATATTCGAAAATTATGATTAATAATTTAAAAAGATTTTAAAATTAGTTAATGTATTTTCAAAAATACAAGAGAGAGAAGATGAAGAAGTTTTCAAAAATTAAGAGAGATGAGAGTTAGTTAGGTAGTATTGAAAAAGAAGAAAGAGAGAAGAAGATATTATTTTCAAAAATTAAGGAGGGAAGAGTTAGTTAGGAGGTTTTGAAAAAGAAGAGAGAGAAGATAAGATATTAATTAAGAAAAGATTTAAAATTAAAATAAAAGTAAAAGATAAGATAAGAAAAGATTTGAATTTTAAAAAATAAGATAAAAGATAAGAAATTAAAAAGTTTTGAAAAAGAAATGATTTGAATTTTGAAAAAGATAAGATAAGATTTTTAAATTTTGAAAAAGATGTGATAAGATTTTGAAAAAGATAAGATTTTTGAAAAAGATGAGATTTTTCTGAAAAAGATATGATTTTTGAAAACTTGACAACTAAGATATAAAAATTTAATATCAAAATCTGAATTTTATTTTAAATTTTTCAAAAAATTAGTTAAAATAAAAATAGAAAAGATATTTTTTATGTTTGAATTTTATGATAAAAGAGAAAAACACATAAAAGACACAATGTAGAGTGTCATTGAAGTGGCACTTTGGTGACACTTTGGGCTTTGGCAATCTTGCAACGTTGAAAAATGGAACTCGAGTTATGATCTTTCGAATGTGAAGAGGTCAGTCTAGCGTGTTTGCAGGAAATTATTTTACGCCGAGTTTGTGACGCTAAAAGAATAGTAATTTTTACCCTCAAATCCAGTATCTACTATAAAGTATTATATATGGTTGGAAAGCTCTGCAAGTCTACTTTTTAATGGCACTAGAATGATCTTATTGGGAGCTTTATAGCTCAAGTTATTATTGTTAGAGTATGAAGAGGTCTGGTTGCCAATCCTCTTTGCTTCTCTTTGAGTTTGTTTTCAACAATTTTGCCACCTTAGGAGTGTGCTTCCTCTATTTGTACTTTTGTTACTTTTTTTATATCATTTCTTACAAAATTCATTAACTCAAGCAATCAAAGTAATATTTAATTAAATCACCAAAATACTTCCATAATTAAGCATTATAAATTAATTTTTTATATGAAAAAACATAAACAAACACAACATAATACGCATACATCAACATACATGATTAATATATAATTCTCCACAAAATATATGTCTCTCTCTTACATCCTCCAAAATATAGTATGTTAAAAGGATTAATTTTAGGAAGTACACAACAAATACCAAGTGACACTTGCATATAAAAAGAGAGAAAATCTTACCAAGAAAATGTTCTTGAATCCAACACCAATATGAAAAATCTTCACCAGATGAAAAAGAATGCCTTTGATTGACCATGGTTAGTATTCACTATAAAAAAAAACTTACAAGCTAGTTTCAAGTCTCTTTTTACTCCAATTATTTTGAGATACATGATGACACCCAAGTAAGTCTTCATACTTTAATCTCACACAAATTTTTTACAGGGGTGATATACACAGCTTTAGCCACAATAGGTTCCATCCACATTTAAAACAGTACAAACATAATTTTACAAACAAAAAATATACCCCTGTATCTTATTCAAGGCTCGAGCATAAATCCAACCTCATAGCTAAATTGAAACTATCACATAGTCTTTTCACCATCACAAATTTTGAAGAGCAAGAAATTAAACAATTTCAAAGCTCAAATTTATTAATGTATATAATTTTAAAGAAAATCATTGTAGTTGAATAATAAAAACTATCATATCATTAATGTGAATCTCTAAAATGTTTCCTACTTATGACTCCAACTTTTTATTCTTGATGACATTGTTTAAAAGTCCAACCTAGATATTTCTATTGCTAGATCCATTAGAATACGGTGAGACGTAGAAGAACTGAGGATAAAATGTAATTCTGGCATTAGAAGTGTAACACTCTAATTTTTAGCACCTCATAATCGTACTAATAGTCTGAGCGTTACTTACTTCTAAACTTTTTACTATATACTATCTTTATTTAATATTGACCCTTCCCAAACACGAACAAAAAATTTAATAAAAAAACAAAAGGGTCTTTACTTAAACCTCTTAATCACAAAAATACATATATATTCACAGAGCAATATATACATAGACTTGTTCAAATAATCTCAATTACAACTCAACTAATCAAAAGAATAAACGACGAGGGAAAAATAAATTCTAACAACTCAACTTGTATGCATAATCTTCTATGCTCTTGTGGCTCCGCACTAAACTTTTACACTTGTAGCTAAAAGTGGTGGAAATAGGGGGTAAGAACTGGAGAGTTCTTAGTAGAGTCGGGGTTAGAAGTTAAGTTCGTTTCATTATGTTCTCAGTCAATAACAACAGTTAACAAAGTATAATCCAACTCAACAATTGCAAATCATAGAATCTAATCACAAGCACACACAATCATAGAAAATGCAATCACAAACAAATATGCACAAACAAGAATGATGCATGTCTAGTCCTATACAGGTCATGAGCTCATGTGTCGGTTCGTTGTCCGATTCCTGACACTGGTCCTGAGATAAGCGTTTTGTACCGCCGTCCTTATCTAAACCAACGTCCCCTCCATAAGCGTTACGTATCGCCGCCCTCACTAAGCCGTCCCTATAGTATCAATTGAGCGTTACACATCGCCTTCCCCACAAGACACTTGGCACTAAGGCCCAAACAACACTCAATTTCTTTTCAATCTTTGCTTTCTACTCTACTGCGTCAGACATTCCTTTAGTTAATACATTTTCTATCTGCTCTACTGTGACAAACGTTCATCAAATTCTTTTAATCGTTGTTATCTACTCTCTTGTGGCAAAGATTCCTTTAATTAATACTTTCTTTTCTCTTGTATTCTCTGCTCTCATGTGGCAGAAGTTCTTTAATTTCTTTTATTCTTTTAATTCTTTTATTCTCTATTATTTATTGAATTATATTTTCACTTAACTCAGCAACCTTTATCTGAGTTTAACTTCCAGTGCCATAACCTATGTAAGCAACATCTGTCTTACAAGTGCGACTCTCTTGAGCCGATGTATGCAAACATAACTTCTGTAAGCAACCTCTGTCTTACAGGTGCGACCATCCCCTAGAGTGGCCGATATATCTCTAGAAAGTAAATATCGGTGGATTCACAACCATATCTCTTCTTATCTCATTGTCTTTTTATTTTTCCTTTATTTCTTTTCTGTGCTCTACCCTCCTTTGGTAGGGATTCTTTTAGTTCTTTTAGTCTTTACTCTCTACTCTCCTGTGGCAGTGGTTTCTTTAATATTCTTCTTTTCTTTTCTATCATTCCATAATATAATTTATCTTCATATTATTCCCTCGCCTTTCCCTAAGTGTCTTATGGAAAAGAATTATAAAATACTTTAATTAAGTCTGCATTCTCTCTAAAGCTTTTAAGATCATTATATTTGCTCTTTTCTGACTTATAATAATATTAATAATATCTCTACTAATTAATATTCGTAATAAAATATTAAAAATAATATCAATAGAATAATTTAAATGATAAATAAATAATGGTAAATGCTATCCAACCCCCTCTAAAATAACATGTAAGTTATCCTTCATTATGTGTCACATTGTAATTGGTCCTTATCTTAACCATAGTTGGGTTATTTTATAATTTATTATTATTAAAATATCAAAGCTTCACTCCCGTTAATTGAAGCACATTCCACTCCTCCATTCTTTGTTTATCACTTCATCACCTAGATTTGTTCCTTCCAAGCACCGTCGCGTTCGTGACAAGAAGCGCTAACGTCATCGCCATGCCCTCCCACACAACCTCTTTTTGGCGTGAATCACTGCTTACCCACATAATTAATGGTTAATTTGGCTATTAAATTTTTTTATTAAAAAAATATATCTTTATTTAATTACGTGATGGAACATATATTTATATGTAGAATATAATATAATAAAATAAATCTATTCAAAGTATTTAAAAGTATAATTAAAATCATGAACATACAAATATAATAATAAAATCTCTACTCTAAACAAGTAAACATATATTTTATCAGACATAAATTATTTAAAAAATAACCTGTAAAATATAATATAATAACTATATTTAGAGTACTTAAAAGTATAATTAAAATTAGAAAAAATATATTTTTTACTGTACATAAATTATTTTAAAAAATAATAAATTGTTAAAATTAATAACACAAGTTTAAAATGATAAAATGTAGCTTTCTTACGAGTATTTTTTATAGTATTTTTATTCTTTTAATTTTTAATTTATTCATACTTTATTATTTAATTAATGATTAAATAAATTATCTTCATGATAAATTATTTTTGTATTATCTTAAAGAAGAGACCAATATAACAGTCTAAAAAATAATGTAAAAGTGATTTTTAAATAAAAAATAGATAATATTAAAATTTTTAAATACAAAAGTAAATTATATAGATAGATATTTAAGAGATAAATTTGAAATACATGCCTAAAATAAATAAAACAGACAAAAATAATTCTCAATTTCTCAATAGTACTCCTATTTTGTCTGTTTTATTTATTTTAGGTATGTATTTCATATTTATCTCTTAAATATTTATACAATTTATTTTTTAAACTGTTATATTGATCTCTTCTCTAATATACTACAAAAAATAATTTTTCATAAAAATAATTTGTTTAATTTTTAATTAAATAATAAAGTACTAATAAATTAAAAATTAAAAAAAATAAAAATACTATAAAAAATACGGTAAGAAAGTTAAATTTTATTATTTTAAATTTCTGTTATTAATTTTAATAATATATTTATTTTTTAAATAATATATGTATGATAAAAAAAATGTTTATTTGTTTGGAGTACAAATTTTATTATTATATTTGTATGTTCATAATTTAAATTATACTTTTAAATACTTTGAATATATTTATTTTATTATATTATATTTTACATATAAATATATATTCCATCACGTAACTAAATAAAGATATATTTTTTTAATAAAAAAATTTTATAACCAAATTAACAATTAATTATGTGGGTAAGCAGTGATTCACACCAAAAAGAGGCACTGGCTATACTATACTGGGAAGAGAGGTTGTGTGGGAGAGCATGGCGATGACGTTAGCACTTCTTGTCACGAACGCGCGACGGTGCTTGGAATGACCAAATCTAGGTGATGAAGTGATAAACAAAGAATGGAGGAGTGGAATGTGCTTCAATTAACGGGAGTGGAGTTTTGATATTTTAAGAATAATAAATTATAAAATAACCCAACTATGGTTAAGATAAGAACCAATTACAATGTGACACATAATGAAGGGTAACTTACATGTTATTTTAGAGGGAGTTGGGTAGCATTCACCTCTAATTAATTATTGCATTTAAAAAATTTTACATATGTATAAGAGAGACGTAAAATTATTGGAAGAGTAATAGACATTCGTTCACGTCATACATATATATAAATTTTTTTTTGGTGCCTTAAAAAATTTAAGAAGTTTTTGAACGAAAATAAATCAAGTTTATGTTGGCATTTAATCATATTCATAGTAAAAGATATTTAACTATCTTCTCTCATAGTATAAAAGTTTATCTCTCATTTATATTGATATCTCTTGTTATTTATAATTATAACTGTCACTTTTTAAAATAATGAAATGTGGTTAACTAATGCAGTGCTTTATAATACATCACAAAGCTATTTTCCATATTAATTATACCTAAATAAACACTAGAGGAGAAAAGAATAAAATAACATGACTTAATTATTCATGCAAAAACACTTTATATAATATTAAAATTTAATCACCAAATCAACTATTTTATCATGGTAAGAATTTTTCATTATCAGAAATCGTATTTACTTTATTTATATATTAATTAGTATGTTTTTTTAAAATTTAATAATTAGTCATTATAATAATTAAATTTACTATAATAAAATAACTAAACCTATATTAGACAAATAATTAAATTATTTATAGTAATATAATAAAAAATTAAAAAATATTTTTCTATATACAATAACTAACTAACCAATGATTTATAACTCAAATAACATAGTCTCTTTATACTCATTTCAGAGGTCGCGAGTTCCACCTTGATTAAAAAAAATACAATAACTAACTATTGATATTTTTTAATGGTGAATTCTATCATACCCTCTCTAAAACAAAGGGTAAATTATCTCTTGTGATATATATATTAAAAGTGATTCACTAGATGAGTTCTATAAAGTGGAAGAGATCTTTACAAATGCAATTGATGCACTTGAAGGTAGAGGAGAGTTTGGCTCTCCTATGGTCCTTAATGATAGAAGTCATAAAGACATTTGAAAAGATTCTTTAGATCCTCAACTCATAAACACAGTTAAAGACATTGTTGTTGATGATATCAAATACAAGTTTCAAAGAATGGTAAATTCGGATCCTCATGAGGTTAAAGACATTGTTGTCGATGAGGTGGAGATAAAGTCGAATTCGATTGCAGACAATAGGATTTGCAAGACGAGGTGACAATCATGCACAAGAATTTAATCACTTTTAGGGGACAAAAGTTTTGCGGATAGTGAACTCCGAGGATGTTATCATCATACAGAAGAGGATGGATCGGAGGAGGCGCAGTGGGTGTACGCTGAGATTGAAAAGGAGTTGCGCCAATGTAGTAGAGATTCTCCGTACTTCAGTAGCACAAATGTTGTCACGCATGTAACGAGTTGAATACGTATTTGCATCTTATTGATGAGTTTGTGAGTTCACTGCAAAGAAATTTCTTCAACGGTGACAGCCACTACTACCATCACCAAAGATTGGTGATGCTAAACTAAATTTAAATAATCACAAAAAAGGTAGAAAATATATACCTAATTGTTATGATTAACATTCAATTTAATTATAATTATAAACACTGTATATATCATAAGGAATAATTTACTTTTTATTTTAAAAAAGGTACGGTAGCATTTACCTTTTTTAATACACACGTAACATTGTTAGTATTTAATAGTTAAAAATAAATAATTGATTTCTGATGATCCAAAAATGAATATTATTCATGTGACATCATAGTTTCAAATAAATATTTATAAAATAAACTCCCACCGTCAAATATTTTCCACTTTTGTTTTGTTGGAAAGGGATTTAAGGAGTTGTGTTTTGGTGAAGCAGAAAATTGAAAAAATCAATTGGCAAAGCATATATAGATACATAATGGTGACATGGGAAGGCAAATGGTTTTGTGCTACGCTACCTACTAATTAAGATTAATCCTTCATGAAACCTGAATGACTTCATTGACACACCCCCCACCTCAAACTATAATATTCTTCCATTAATTCCTTTTTTCCCAATCTTTTTCAGTATTTTGGTTTTTCTTTATTTTTGGTGGAATTTCTGTTGTGGTAATCCCTTTCTTGATTTCTTGCAGAGATGTCTTCTCAGGCGGATTCCATGAAATTCCTTCGTCGGACGAAGAAGTCGGTGGCTGCTCGAAATCTCGAGGCTGGGGATGCTTCTGCCCGATCTTCTCCGCAGAAGACTACTATGGGTGTTCAGACTCGGTCGAAGACTATTCCGACTCCCCATTTCCGAGCTATAAGTCAGGATCCTCCGACTTTTGCTACTTCTTCTCCTCCTCCGTTCTCGGGTCCTCCTCCTAAGAAGCAGAAGACCTCTCAAGAGCTTGCCGGTTTCAATGATAAGGACTTTGATGCTCTCGGTTGGATTGAGCAGCATATCCTCCCTCAGACCTTTATTTCTACTGATGATGTGTCTATGGAGCATCATTTTCAGTATATGGCGCGGAGCTATGTCCGGATGGCTAGTCTGCATGCCGCTATTGCCCGGGAGTTCAGGAAATCCCCTCTTGGGGCGACCAGCTCCCGACTTGAGAAGACTTAGTCCGAGCTTGATAAGATTAGTCAACTGAAGGCTGCCAGGATTACTGAGCTGGAGGCCTCTTTGGAGAAAGAGAAAGCTAGGGCTACTGCGGCTGTGGCGTCAGCAAAGACATCTGAGGAGATGGCGAAGGCGGCTACAGAGAATTATACTCGGCTATATGCCGAGCTTGTGGAGACAAAGGAGGAGCTGCAATCTGCGCAGGACAAATTTTATGAGCTGGAAGGTCATGTGGCCAAGGGTATGGATGCCATGTTTGAAAATCTGAAGGCTCAGGTCCGGGTTCTTGCTCCCGACCTAGATCTGAGCTTGTTCAGTACGGATAACGTCGTTGTGGAGGGAAAGATTGTTCCTGCTCCAAACGAGGATGAGGTTCCGGCGTCCGACCCCGAAGTTCCTGTTGAGAACCCGACTTCCTCTTTGGCCGGGGATGGATCTGGCGTGGGGGTTTCAGACCCGGGTGACGTTGCCGTCGATGCAGTCCCGATTTCTATGTTTGCCCCGCAGCCTTCTGTTGATGTGGAGTCCGGAAAGGACCTTGACCCTCTGTAATTTTTGGTGTTTTGCCCGACCTGTGGGCTCTTTCATTTTTGGATGGTTACTGTGAACGCTTTTGGACACCTTTTTGCTTTTTAGCTACTTGTAGTAACTTTTTAGCTTTATTTATGTGGTGTTCGCGTTTTGACTTTTTGTCCCGCTTTTATGCTTTTTAGTTGTTTTTTGAGTAACAACTTTTTAGCTAGCGTTTTGAGACTTCCTTTGGTTTCGTTCTTGCGCTTGTACTTTTTAGTTGTTTTTGTAAAGCAACTTTTTAGTTAAGCGTTTTTCGAAATCTTGGTTCTCGCCGTTTTAAGGCTTCTTTCTTGGGTCCGAGCTTTTTCTCGGACCTCGGGTGCTCGAGTACCTCCTTTTTGTTAGGTCCGACTTTGTCGTTGGTCGGCCCTTTTAAGTTATTTCTGTAATCTCTTTTTATTTGGCTTTTCGAGCCCTTTCAGAGTTACTTTATAACTTTCCCTTTGTCGGGTCCGACTTCGTCGTTGGTCGGCCTTTTTAAGTTATTTTTGTAACCTCTTTTTTATTTGGCTTTTCGAGCCATTTCAGAGTTACTTTATAACTTCTCACATTAATTTGAACCTCGTCGCTTTATCTTTGCCGACCTTGTATGGTCTCTTGGCAAATGATTTTTTGCGTTTTGCCGAGCATAAATTAATGCGCCTTGGTGGGGTACTTTCTAGGATTTGCTTCATCATGAGGAAGAGAAAATAGAGAAATTTGATTAGTATTAAAAAAGAAAGA
>NC_029781.3:65848175-65849290 GCF_000817695.3 Arachis duranensis
TTTCGGATTAGAATCAGGTCGTGAATGGAGAAACTTCGCTTTATTACCTTTTGATTGTGTCTGAGGGCCGTTCGCCGTTTTAAGGCTTCTTCTTGGATTCGGGCTCTTTCTCGGACCTCGGGGAGGAGGTCGAGTTCTTCCCTTTGTGCTTGTGGGTTGCCTCCTTCGTTGTAGAAGATGACTCTGGGCGACCCTTCATCTATTTCGATAGGAATCATTGCCTCCATCCCGTAAGCTAGTCGGAATGGGGATTCTCCCGTTGTGGAGTGCGGGGTTGTCCGATATGCCCATAGTACCTGGGGGAGTTCTTCGGCCCATGCCCCTTTGGCCTCTTGGAGTCTTCGTTTTAACCCAGCCAAGATGACTTTATTTGCAGCCTCTGCTTGTCCATTGGCTTGTGGGTGCTCGACTGATGTGAATTGCTGTTTGATCTTTAGTTCGGCCACCAAGTTCTGAAAACTTGTGTCCGTGAACTGTGTTCCATTGTCTGTTGTGATGGAGTACGGGACAACAAACCTCGTGACAATGTTTTTGTATAGGAATTTACGGCTTTTCTGAGCCGTAATAGTGGCTAAGGGTTCAGCTTCGATCCACTTTGTGAAGTAGTCGACCCCTACTATGAGGTATTTGACTTGCCCCGGTCTTTGTGGAAACGGACCGAGTAGGTCGAGTCCCCATTTTGTGAAGGGCCATGGCGCAGTGATGCTGATAAGGTCTTCGGGTGGTGCTTTGTGAAAATTGGCGTGTTTTTGGCAGGGGGGCATATTTTTACAAACTCCGTTGCGTCTCTTTGCAAGGTCGGCCAGTAGAACCCGGCTCTGACTACTTTTTTGGATAGTGCCCGAGCTCCGAGATGGTTCCCACACATGCCTTCGTGGACTTCTTCGAGGACGCTTTTCGTTTCTGAGGTCGGAACGCACCTAAGGAGGGGGTTTGAGAACCCTCTTCTGTATAATACGTCGTGAATTAGTGTATAATTCTGGGCGTCCTTTGTAAGCCTTTTAGCTTCTTTTCTTTCGGTGGGGAGAGTTCCTGACTTCAGGTAGTTGAGTATGGGGGTCATCCATCCTTGCTGTTGGTTGGATATATTTAGTATTTCTTCCTCTCTTAGCACG
>NC_029781.3:65850150-65850671 GCF_000817695.3 Arachis duranensis
GCTGTGAACACTAGGGCGTAGGCGAATTTTTCTATCTTCTGATAATTTAATTCGGCCCCTTGTAGTGCCTTGCTTACAAAGTATATGGGGTGTTGTCCTTGATCGTTTTCTTGTATTAGCGCTGAAGCGACTACCCGATGTCCGACCGAGAGGTACAGTACGAGCTCTTCCCCTTTTAAAGGTCGGGTTAGGATTGGTGGTTGCCCGAGGAATTCTTTGAATTCTTGAAAGGCTTTTTCGCACTCCGGGGTCCACGAGAAGGGTTTCCCTTTCTTTAGGAGTGAGTAGAGAGGTAGTGATTTTATCGCTGATCCTGCCAAGAATCTTGATAGGGCGGCTAGCCTTCCATTCAGTTGTTGTACTTCTTTGACACACGTCGGGCTTTTCATATTGAGTATTGCTTGGCATTTATCCGGGTTTGCTTCGATGCCTCTTTGAGTCAGCATGAAGCCTAAGAACTTTCCGGCTTCTGCGGCGAAGGTGCACTTTGTCGGGTTAAGTCTCATGTTGTGTTTCCTGAG
>NC_029781.3:65851404-65852286 GCF_000817695.3 Arachis duranensis
AGTGACGTCGACTACAATGTAGTCGATGTTTAATGTTTTAGTTTGCTCGCCCTTTCCGAAGGTAGTGTGTAACGAGATCTATCCTAAGGGACGGATCGGGGTATCTCCTAGTCCAAATAGGTCGGTGGGATAGGCCTTTAGTTCTTTTTCTTCAAGTCCGAGTTTGTCGAAGGCCGTTTTGAATAGGATATCTGCTGAGCTTCCCTGGTCGATCAGGGTTCGATGTAAGTTAGCGTTTGCTAGGATGATGGTGATCACCATTGGATCGTCGTGCCCGGGTATTATTCCTTGAGCATCTTCTTGGGTAAATGAGATAGTAGGTAACTCGGGCAAGGGACTGTCTTCTCGGACATGGTAGACTTCTTTGAGGTGTCTTTTTCGTGAGGATCGGGATGTTCCTCCGCCTGCAAATCCTCCGTTTATTATGTGTATGTGCCTTTCAGGGGTTCGCGGGGTTTGTTCGGCCCGATCTTCGTTATCTCCCCGCCTTCTCTTCCTGGTCTCTTCTCCTTTCTCTGCTATGTATCTGTCGAGTTTTCCTTCTCTGGCTAGCTTTTCTATAACATTTTTTAGGTCGTGGCAGTCGTTAGTAGAATGACCGTAGAGTTTGTGGTATTCACAGTACTCGGACCGATCTCTCCCCGCTCTCTTGTGTTTTAGAGGTCGGGGCGGTGGGATTTTTTCGGTGTGGCATACTTCTCTGTAGACGTCTACCAGGGAGACTCGGAGGGGGGTGTAGCTGTGGTACTTCCGTGGCTTGTCCGAGTTGGATTCTTCTTTCTTTTTCTGTTCCCGATCTCGATCTCGGAGTGGGTAGGTTGATTCCTTCCTAGAAGAGTCTCTTAGCTGGGAGGTTTCCTCCATGTTGATATATTTTTCTGC
>NC_029781.3:65852322-65871637 GCF_000817695.3 Arachis duranensis
TCTTTTAGGCCGTTTGCTAGTCCCATGATGGCCGCTTCAGTGGGCAAGTGTTGTATGTCCAGGCAGGCTTTGTTGAATCGCTCCATGTATTCTCGGAGAGTTTCTTGGTTGCCTTGTTTGATCCCGAGTAGACTGGGGGCATGTTTTGCCTTGTCCTTTTGAATGGAGAATCTTGTTAGGAATTTTTTGGTTAGGTCCTCAAAGCTGGAGATTGATCCTGGTGGCAGGTTGTCGAACCAGCTCATGGCTGATTTGGTGAGAGTGGTGGGGAAGGCTTTGCACCGAATCGCGTCGGAGGCGTCGACTAGGTACATTCTGCTTCTGAAGTTGCTGAGGTGGTGACTTGGGTCGGTGGTGTAAAGATCCATATCTGGTGGTTTGAAGTTTCGCGGTACCTTCTCCTTCATGATCTCTTGTGTGAAGGGATCATGATTGTTTTCGGGGGTGGTGCCGCGTTCCGTCCGGTCTTTCAGGTTGGCTTCTATTTTCCGCAGTTTTTCTTCTAATTCTCTGCGCTTGCGAGCCTCCCTTCTCAGATCTTGTTCAGTTTCCTTCTGCTTTTTTATGTCCTCTTCGAGTTGTTTCAGCCGGTTTTGCTGTGCCCGAACTGCTTCTAGAATTTCCGAGCTCTTTTCTTTTTCGGGATTTTGCGGATCTTTGTTGGGGAGTGATGTCTTTGGGCGATTCTGTTTGTTTCCCCCTGGAGTGCGTGGTGACAGAGGGCTGTCCGGTCGTTCTCCGGTGTCAACTTCCTCCGCTGAGCGGCTGGGGGTTGTACCTGCAATGACACTCCGATGCTTAAGTTAGCATGGGTCCAAGCAGATATTGAGTAGAATTAGAGTATGAGTTATACCTGGGTGCTCCAGTGTATTTATAGTAGTTGGTCGTGATCTTCCCTGGATAAGATATTCTTATCTTATCTTATCTTTTGGGAGTTTTATCTCCATCTTTGTGGAACCGCCTTTCCTAGGCCTTTTCGGCCTTTAGGTTTTGGGCTTTCGTTCCTTTTGATGGGCCTTCTTAGCTTATTTGTCCGAGGTCCGACCTCAGGCGTGGGCCTTGGGACGAGGTCGGACCTTCTATGAACTTACCGAGTTTGGGGAGCTCGGTCAGGGTATGAACAAAACCCTTAGCCCTTTCTTTTCAAAATATTACTTGTATTTTAATCCGTTTTCGAGTCTTTCGGTTATCGATTTTTCTCAACTTTTAATTTAATTTTTCAACCACCAAATCTCATCAATTTTCTCAAAATACCACATCACAATAGTCCCAAAACTATTAAAACAACCACAGCTGAATTGTTTCTCATAGAAAATTATCAGTAACAACAATAATTCAACATAAACTCATTCAAACTCAAACAATAATCAACCAAATTAACATTTACTTATCAAATTCACATTTAATTATTATAAAGTTACCAAATTCTACCTCCGTATGAAATCAAAATACTCGAGGCTCCGGAAACACTTTCTGACCAAGCCGCCGAAGAAGAGAACGTCAGAAATCGTCTATACCTCCTAAAACTCCAATTAGCCAAACTCAAAAAAAGGAGAAACTATGTTACTGTCAATTTCTATTGAACAAAAATAACACCAATATATAAAGAAAGAGGATATGGAGTTTGAAATCCTTGATGGGGTCACAATTTTTTTATTAGAGTTAAAGGATCACAAAAAAATCGAAATTGAAAGTCCTTAGTGGGATCACGGTTTCTTTCCTCTCTCTCTCTCTCGGTTCTCTTTCATTTTTCTCTTGAAATGAACTTAACCATGCAATTTGATAATGACTAATGGTGTAAATGATGATGATTAATGAATATAAAGGGAGAACGTGTCATATATATATATAGCCTTCGGCCAACTCTTTTTCTTCTTCTTTTAAACGATTATTAATAATAATTATAAAAATCAATTTAAGTCTTTGTCTATTCAAATAATTTTTAATAAATAATTTAAACTATTAGAATAAGTCATAACTAAATTAAACGTTAATAATTATAAAATTTTATTTAATTATTTTTGATAAAATAATTTTTTTAAAAATAAAATTTCAATAAATATAAAAACAAATAAATAATTAATTATTTAATTTTTAAAAATTTAGAGTTTTACAAAAAAGATAATAATTAAAATACGATATGCCATGATGAAGAGGATAAACGGAAATGGGAAAGGCTCCACCATAAAATGATGGAAGAACTATTGAAAAATGATGTATAGAATATTATTGTGATCCTAATTTTTTAGTTGTGGCTACACCTGCAATTTTCAACACTTTTATTCCTTGTGTTGACCTTTTCTTTTAATACTCTTTGATTTAAAATAATCTCTTTAATCTGAAAATAAATCATAATTTTTAAATAACTACAATATAAAATTTAAAAAAAAATAGTCAAATAAGCTAGAATCAAATAAAACTTAAAAAAAAAAAAAACTAAAACTAGTAAGACAAGTCAGAATCAACTAAGACTATAATAAAATCACGCATATAGGTAATATAAATACATATAATCTACGATGTGTGTAATTATATATGACTATGATATCTAATAATTATATGTGACATCTATTGCTATAATGAAATTAGATTCTCTTTGACTTAATTCTCTTAACATCTATTATTGTTTTATCATAATCACTCTCTTCATGATAATGATGGGATAAGAAATACGTACCGAGTATGTTATATTCTTTCGTAAACTTTTTTTGAGATTTGCTCTAATCTTTAATGTAACTTTCAATTTAGATATAAACTTCTTGCTTTCATTTTTATTAAGTTTTTTTTATAAAAAAAAAAAAGAAATAATATAAACATTACAACAATAAATCTGCAACAAATTTAAATTGAAATGATGATAAAATTAACACATAGTATAAGATAGACAATAAGTGCTTACTTTAAAGTTGATGATATTGTGCATGAATAAATTTTCTGCTAGTTTTGTCTCCTAAGAATGAGTTACTGATATCATATTTTTCAATTTGTTAAAAAAAAGTGCTCAAAATATAACATTATTTAATAATTTTATAGAAGACACTAAAATAATAAATAAATATAAAATAATTAATAAAAAATTATTATAATAATACCATTAATTCATCTTTTTTTATTTTGAGTATTCAGTATGTGAATATTTATTAATGAAATACCTTCTTGACTTATAATATGCACATTTCACACCTCTTTTCACCTTTTGAATTTTTTTTTTTGGAACATATTTTGACTTCACAATAGCATAATCACCTATTAGCATTAACGTAGGGAAGAGCATGGCTTGTGAAGAAACATCATAGAACTTCCAATAAGTTGATATCGTTGCACTACATCTAAGTGTGTGCACTATATCATTAGCGGATTTTTAGCTTTTTATTCTCTAATTAAGCATATAAAATTATTTTTTGTATTTCTTGTCCATCTTTTCAAGATAAGGAATTTAGGAACGCATTTTGTATTGTGATGTTTCAAGACTCCAAAGATTAATCCACGAGTCTCAAATAACCTTCACTCACACACAAATATGTCTTTATCTTTATCGTAAAATACTTTAAATAGACATTGCTAATTAAAATACTCATTCATGTTTTACTCAATAAGATTTTTACTATTTGGACATTCAGTAATATTTAAGGCACCTGCAACTTCTATCACATTTTTCACAAATTTGAAAAAATTTTAGGAGTAAATAGCCATTTCTGACCATGAAAGATTCGGATGCTGACATTTCTATCCGTGAAAGATGGAAATTAAAGTTATATCCACGAAAAATGAACTTTTACAGACAAAATTATCCAAACTCCAAAAAATTAAACAAAATTTTCAAATTACTCTCTAATATAATCTAACTCTAATTTCTAATTTTACTCCATATCACCACTCCTCTAATTCCAAATCCTACCACCATCTTCATCTTCAACTACCACCATCCCTGCCACCATCATCACTACTACCATCACCACTACTAACTTCTAACATGTATTTATTATGATGTACAATAAGATCGTCGTCACGTTCATAGGTCAAACTACAAATGTCACCTTGCGAATGATTAAATTAAACACAAGGCACGATGAACTTCTTAAAAAAATTTTCAATTTACTCTTTTACCTCAAAAAAATAAAATTATAAGTTGGATTAACAAGGAACCTAGGTGGTGTACGAAATTGTGATCATCAATGGCGCCATCAACATGGTACGCTCAATTGCAATCTCAACTCTTTATCACAACTTCGCACAACTAACCAGCAAGTACACTGGGTCATCCAAGTAATAAACCTTACGCGAGTAAGGGTCGATCCCACGGACATTGTTGGTATGAAGCAAGCTATGGTCATCTTATAAATCTCAGTCAGGCAGATTCAAATGGTTATAGATGAATAAAGCATAAAATAAAGATAGAGATACTTATGCAATTCATTGGTGAGAATTTCAGATAAGCGTATGGAGATGCTTTGTCCCTTCCGTCTCTCTGCTTTCCTACTGTCTTCATCCAATCCTTCTTACTCCTTTCCATGGCAAGCTGTATGTTGGGCATCACCGTTGTCAATGGCTACAGTCCCGTCCTCTCAGTGAAAATGTTCAACGCGCTCTGTCACAGCACGGCTAATCATCTGTCGGTTCTCAATCAGGTTAGAATAGAATCCATTGATTCTTTTGCGTTTGTCACTAACGCCCCACAATCGCGAGTTTGAAGCTCGTCACAGTCATTCAATCCTCGAATCCTACTCAGAATACCACAGACAAGGTTTAGACCTTCCGGATTCTCTTGAATGCCGTCGTCAATTCTAGCTTATACCACGAAGATTCCGATTAAGGGATCCAAGAGATATCCACTCAATCTAAGGTAGAATAGAGGTGGTTGTCAGGCACACGTTCATAGGTGAGAATGATGATGAGTGTCACGGATCATCACATTCATCAAGTTGAGGAACAAGTGATATCTTAGAACAAGAATAAGCTGAATTGAATAGAAGAACAATAGTAATTGCATTGATACTCGAGGTACAGCAGAGTTCCACACCTTAATTTATGGTGTGTAGAAACTCCACCGTTGAAAATACATAAGAACAAGGTCTAGGCATGGCCGAATGGCCAGAGAACAAGGTCTAGGCATGGCCGAGAGGCCAGCCCCCAATAATCTAAGAACTAGACGTCCAAAGATGATCTAAGGATCTAAAGTGATCAAAAGATTAAATACAATAGCAAAAGGTCCTACTTATAGAGAACTAGTAGCTAAGGTTTACAGAAATGAGTAAATGACATAAAAATCCACTTCCGGGCCCACTTGGTGTGTGCCTGGGCTGAGCATTGAAGCATTTTCGTGTAGAGACTCTTCTTGGAGTTAAACGCCAGCTTTTGTGCCAGTTTGGGCGTTTAACTCCCATTCTTGTGCCAGTTCCGGCGTTTTACGCCAGAATTCTTGAGCTGACTTGGAACGCCTGTTTGGGCCATCAAATCTCAGGCAAAGTATGGACTATTATACATTGCTGGAAAGCTCAGAATGTCTACTTTCCAACGCAGTTAAGAGCGCCCCAATTGGGCTTCTGTAGCTCCAGAAAATCCACTTCAAGTGCAGAGAGGTCAGAATCCAACAGCATCTGCAGTCCTTTTCAGCCTCTGAATCAGATTTTTGCTCAGGTCCCTCAATTTCAGCCAGAAAATACCTGAAATCACAAAAAAACACACAAACTCATAGTAAAGTCCAGAAAAGTGAATTTTAATTAAAACTAATAAAAATATAATAAAAACTAACTAAAACATACTAAAAACATACTAAAAATAATGCCAAAAAGCGTATAAATTATCCGCTCATCACTAGGCAACTATGGCTTATCATTGTCATTCATATCATCAAGTTGGATGTTAGGTATGACAACCACGATTTTGATTCCAGTGCCAGCAAGAGCACTCATTGTTGATTTTTTTGCATCGAGCAACTTCACCTTTTGATCTCATTGTCCTTCAGCAACTACACCACTGTGTTCGATAGAAATTTGTGTGTTGCTTGCGTTTCCTAATTCACACCTAGTCCTTCCACAATTCCATGACAGCACCAAAGAAACAATAATAGAGCTACTAAGATCAAAGGTTCCAACTTTTTCATCCCAAGAAAATAATAATGATGGTGATGACGATGGTGGTGATAGTGATGGTGATCGCGACGGTGATGGTGGTAGTTGGAAATGAGAGTGGTGGTAGGGTTTGGAATTGAAAAAGTGATAGTGTAGAATAAAATTAGAAGTTAGAGTTAGGTTATATTAGGGTTTTAGAAATTTTATTTACTTTTTTAGAGTTTGAATAATTTTGTCTGCAAAAGTTCACCTTTCATGGGTATAACTTTAATTTCTATCTTTCATGGATAGAAATGCCAACGTCCGAATCTTTCATGGTTAGAAATGGCTATTTACTCATATTTTTAGTATAAACTTTCCAAATTTATTTCTCAAAACTTTTCAAACACATAGTCAAAATAGAAAATTTGTAAAAGGTGAGTCGGCATTTAAGTCATTGTTTTGGTAATACCTTAGTACTTCCTCAAATTTATGCATGAATTCAAGAAAGTTGGTTTTACTATCAACATAGTTCTTCAATAATAAATGAATTCTTTTATACTGTGATGTAGTTCTTATATAACCATAGAAGTATTCCCTCAAATATGCAGTAGCCCACTTCATTTTGTCACAATAAATGTCTTGGACTAATTTATTATTAGCAAGTCCATATTTCGAGATGACCTTACTCTATCTCTCCTCAAATAATTCTGCAATAAATTGTCCATACAATAATACATAGTTGTTAGAATCGAGTGATCAAACCGGTCATGCTACTGATTTATTGATTTAACTGGTGAGTCACTAGTTGACCGATTGACTCGGTCCTACATAAATAAAAAATATAAAATAATCAAAAACTTAAAATTAAAATTTAAAATATATATCTTCAGTAATATTTTAAAATAATCAAGCCATTTTAAAACAATATAGAAAAAAATAATATAAAAATAGCAATTATTTTATACAAAAATCAGTAATTTGTGATTGGTTCATCGGTATAATTAAATAATTATATAAAATTTTATTATTTTTTCTCTATCATAATATTTTTATTTTATTTTTATATTAAAATAATTATTATTTTTAAATTTTAATAATTAATTAATTAGTTTATACTTATTATATTATTACACACTATAAGTATTTATTAAAAAAATAATACTAATAGATATCATATAATTATAAAAAAATAAATAAATTTTACTGTAGCAGTAAGACCCTTGAGATTGGACAGTAAGGCTAATTCAACGATGTCCTTGAAGGTGATAAGATCCGAACGTAAGGACTCCTGGTGGCTATGGATTTAAGGGATTAAAAAAAAGTTAAAAATCCTAGATTCAAAAATTTGAGTGATAGTTTAGTGATAATATATATGTTCTTTCTGAACCAAAGGAGGGCAATGACATCAGATTTTATGAACATATGTCTAAACTCTTCCGCTCTTTTTCCAGACGCCTCTCCTTTTCTTCTCCATCTTCCTCCTCCACTTCTCCAATCCATTCTTCCTCCAATTCCCTTACCGAGAAAGTTGCTCGTCCTGAGGAACTTTCTCCCAAACACAATATCTTTGAAGAAGAAGTCTGTTTCGAAGATATCAATCAAGCCATTGATAATTAGGAGATACCCAAAATCTCTCAAGATGAGTTATATGTGCCTGATGACAACAAAAGAAAATCAGATTATATCATCAAAACCGTTGAAAACAACATTCCTCTAGGACCAGATTCCGGTGAGAAACTACATTTTTTGACCAAGCAATCTGTCAGAGAACATGCCCGTCACTATAAATATCTTTACATAGGGTGTGTCCAAGTTGTTGTCAAACCTCTCATCTGAGAAGGTTTGAATGCCTCCATTCTCATGTGTCTTAGAGATATTAGACACAATGACTTCCAAGACTCCTTAATCGAAACAGTTGAAACAAGTCTAGGACACGGTCCGGTTTATTTCAACTGTTTCCCAAACAAAACGGTCAGCTTGTTAGACATTAACATTCTTGACTCTCTTTTTCTAAACATCTGAAATCATGGTCTCAACATGAAGGAAGGATCCATTCCAGCCGCTTTAATTTATAGGATTCAATACAAGGTCATGAACACTTGTAACTCTAGAGATCTTCTTAAATCCCAAGATCGTGAAACCACTTTGTTTTTCATTGACATGACAAAGGCCAATGTCATGATCCCAAGGCTCATAAGGTGGGATGAAATTGACCTCCCCCAGTCATGGTCAATTGACCGAGCCATCCCAACGCAACCTAGACAAGCACCTCTCTTACAAGAAATAAATCAGGATGAATTAGGGAAAGTAGAGATTTTCTTTGACAGATGAAACTCTTTCCTCCAGATCTGAAGCAGGAACATCCAATGATTTTGCTTCAGCAAGAAGGTCTTTTTCCGTGACTTCTCAATCTTAGTTTTCAAAAATTTCAAAGCCAGTACATTCTGAAATTAATATTTCGGGATTACAAAATAATTTAAACATTTCTCAAGCAGTTTATCAAACCGATGATAGGCACTCAGATGATGATGTTGAAATACAATTTTCCATTCAATCTCCAATATACTCTTCTATGAATGATGCCTAATGAGTAGCACAGAATTTGTTCTAAATAGCAGAGCTTTACGTAAAAATCTTGAATCTGAGGAATACGACCTCCACAGAGAATGGTATTTACGTACATATACAGCTGCTCAAATTTCATCATTCAAAGAAAAGTACTACAATTTTTTAAATGATGTTAAAATGTATATTCCTTTCTTTGAATGGTTTCATGCTTATTCCATCAAAAATAATATCGATTATTCTTTCAAAAACAAACAAACTTTGCTTTCAGCAAATGTCATTTCAACTTGGAAAGTTAAAGATGGGAATTTAGTCAGATCTGAATTTTCTCCAAAAGGACCTTTTGTTATTTCCAATACAGAAGGACATAACCAATTATGGCCTCTCCATTCAAAACCAAAAATGTAGATGAAGCAGTCACCCCAAAAGATATCAAAAATATTATTGAACAAGCAAATTATACCAATAGATTTTTACAATGTCTGGGTGACAACCTTTCATCTTCAGGATCTCTTTTGTCTTCAAAAAACATCCATGAAACTTCTATTTCCAAAGCTATTGAAAAATCCCTTTTCAACCCTTTTAAAATGAGTAGCAAAGCAAAACAAAGTCTTAAAACCTCTATTTTAAAACAACAATCTAGCGATTCAGAAGTCATGCAAAAGATTGATCAACTTCTAAATCGTCTTACTATTGTCCCTGAAACTCCTACAAACTCTGGTGAATCTACCTCTCGTATTCAAACTTGCTAATCCAAAGCCATTAATGCCCTTGGCCATGATTCCAATAAATCTTCCTCCAAACAAAGTGATTATTCTGGCAAGTCATCCTTCAAGGTCAGCCCTATTATGACCAACTCTCTAACCAAGTAGAAGGGTTTAACCAAATCCTCTGCGTATGGTTATAATCGAGTATCCTCACTGGATCTAGCTCTCGAAGAAAGAGAACTAGGTTTTGTCAGCTTCAATGCCAATAATGTCTATGAATGGAACATAGACGGTGAAACCGAATATAATATCATGAGTATGCTTCAGCATATGACAATGGTAGGCACATCCTACCAAGCTGCCCATGAAACCTCTGAAGAAGCAATAGCCAATGTTATTGTTTCTGGATTCAGCGGTCAACTCAAAGGATAGTGGGATAACTACCTTTCTGATAACCAAAAATACTCAATCTTTTCTACCATAAAAGTCAATGACCAAAATGAACCCATCATTGGAGAAGATGGGGAACCTATCCCTGATGCTGTCAACACCTTAATCTTTACCATAGCAAGCCACTTCATAGGTGACCCATCTCTTTGGAAAGACCGATCTGCGGAACTGCTTTCCAATCTCATATGCAAAACTTTGTCTGACTTCCGATGGTATAAGGACACCTTTCTTACTAGGGTCTATACTAGAGAAGACAGTCAACAACCTTTCTGGAAAGAAAAATTTCTTGCTGGACTCCCCAAATCCCTGGGAGATAAAGTAAGGGACAAAATTCGTAGCTTAACCCCAGATGAGATAATACCCTATGACGAGTTAAATTATGGCCAACTCATTTCTTTCATCTAAAAAGTTGCTCTAAAGGCAACTTGCTCGTGAGAAAACCCAAAATCGTATCGATCTGGAAACTTTCTGTGAACAATTTAGTCTTCCTGCTTGTCATCCAAGAAAATCTAAAAGACCATCTAATCGAAAAGTTTTTAAACCTAATCCTGAAAAGAATTTCAGAATATCCAGAAAAATTTTTCAAAAACCTAAAAATGAAAAAAGTTTCCAAAAGAATTTCCAAAACCACCCACAGAAAAATCCCATTATTTGTTATACATGTAAGAAACCAGGACATATTAGCAAATACTGTCGGTCAAAAGGAAAGATTAATAATCTAAACCTTGATCCTCTGATTGAAGAATAGATTAATAATCTTTTGATAGAAAGTTCAGATGATGATTCTGACCCAAAATCTTTGGATGATATCAATAGCATCCAAGTCGATGATATTGAATCATCCTCAAATTCATATGTCAAGCAAATTAGTGTTTTATCCAAAGATCAAGATCTCTTATTTGATACTATAGAGGCTACTGATAACCCAGAACAAAAGAAAGACTTCCTTTTGAAATTAAAAAGATCTTTACAAAAAGGAGAAAAAACCCAAAAATCTGGTCCACAATAATAAATATGACGTCAAACCCATTTTTAAAAAATTAGAAAAATAAGTTATTCGTCCTATAACTATCCAGGTTCTCCAGAATGAGGTTAACAACCTGAAAAGGGAAATCCAGGAAATCAAAAGAAATTAAGACAATCATCAACTCATTCTCTCTCAAATAACGCAACAAGAAGAATCTGATGATGAAGAACTTGATCCTCTTTTAGACCAAAGCGAGTTTTCTAAAAAACAAGAAAAAGAAATTTCTAATGACAATGAGGGAAAAGAAATCTTGACTCAGGTGCAAATTTCTGAATTGTCGTTAAAGATTTCATTTTTGACACCATCGCACTCTTTGACTCAGGTACAGATTCAAACTGTATTAAGGAAGGTCTGATCCCCACAAAATATTTCGAAAAGTCTACTGAACGACTTAACTCAATAACGGGCAAAAGAATAAATATCAAATTTAGACTAACCAATGCTTTTGTTGAAAAGGGTAATCTTAGGATTGCCACCAATTTCATCATAGCAAAGGATATCAAAATTGATGTAGTCTTGGGGACACCTTTCATAATCCTTTTGTTTCTATACCTGGCAAATTTTCCTGGACTTACCTCTTTTGTGGGAGGACAGGTAACTTTCTTTGAGTTCCTAAACTCGCAAAAGCAGAAATCCTTAAACCTAATTGAATCCAAAACCAAACAGATTTGCTTTTTAAAAGAAGAAATCTCTTTCAAAACCCTTGAATCACAACTTTCTCAACCAAAGATTCAAGACAAGATAAAAAATCTTTCAAATCAAATTGAAATGTCTATCTGTTCTGATTCGCCTCATGCCTTCTGGAATAGAAAAGAACATATTGTTGATCTTCCCTATGAAAAAGATTTCAAGGAATCAAAAATCCCTACAAAATCCTGCCCCATTCAAATGAATGAGCAGTTTTTGTAGCATTGTCAAAAGAAAATTAAAGATCTTTTGGATAAAGGATTAATTTGTCCTAGCAAGAGTCCTTGGTCCTGCTCCACTTTTTAGGTTAATAAGCAAGTTGAGATAGAATGAGGAACCCCTAGACTTGTCATTAATTACAAAACTTTGAACCAAGCTTTACAATGGATTCGTTATCCTATTCCAAACAAAAAGGATTTGCTCAATAGGTTAAACTCAGCAAATATTTTTTCAAAATTTGATATGAAATTCGGTTTTTGACAGATCCAAATCACAGAATCAGACCGATATAAAACAGCATTTACAGTTCCATTCGGTCAATATGAATGGAATGTAATGCCTTTTGGTCTGAAAAATGCCCCTTCTGAATTTCAAAATATCATGAACGACATTTTCAATCCATACTCAAACTTTGCAATCGTTTATATTGATGATATCTTAATCTTTTTCCAAACCTTAGATGAACATTTCAGGCATGTTAAAACTTTTATGTACATCATCCAAAAAAACGGACTTGCTGTCTCTAAATCAAAAATTATTCTTTTCTCAGACAAAAATCCATTTTCTTGGTCATATGATTTTCTAAGGAACAATAACTCCAATTGAAAGATCAATTTTGTTTGCAGAAAAGTTTTCAGATTATATCCTTGATAAACCTCAGCTTCAGAGGTTCCTAGGATGTCTCAATTATGTCTCGGATTTTATCCCAAATCTTAACAATCTCATTAAGCCTCTCCATGATAGGCTTAAGAAAAATCCTCCACCATGGACAGACAAACATTCTGATATTATCAGATTTCTTAAAACTAAAGTCTGCAATCTTCCTTGCCTTTACCTACCTGTCCCTCATGCATTCAAGATAGTGGAAACAGATGCATCAGATTTAGGATATGGGGGTATCCTAAAACAAAAATTGCATGATAAAGAATGTATCATTGCATTTACATCCAAACATTGGAATAGTACTCAACAAAACTATTCCACAATCAAAAAGGAAATTTTAGCCATAGTTTTATGCATTACAAAATTTCAATCCGACTTACTCAATCAAAAACTTTTAGTCCGATTTGATTGCAAATCAGCTAAAGAAGTTTTACAAAATGATGTTAAAAATCTTGCATCAAAGGTAACTCAAATTCTCTCCCTGACTTTCTCACACGTGAATATTTATAGGGAGACAAGTAAGGATAAGATAATGCCTAAAAAGGCAACTTTAGACTCTGCTAGAGGCAGAGGCGTTTGCCTAGCCCTACCTGGGCCAATTAGAAAATCAGAGTCCAGCACTGCAACTGGGTCATTCACCAAACAACCCACTCAGCAATCTGGGTCATCTACCCAACAACCCACTCAACAATCCATTCAAACAACAAACAGCCAAGCCAAACAGACTAAGGTAGACTACGCCTTCCCAATCGAAACCCTCTTGGCCCTACAAGACCAAGGTCTCACTAAAATTAACAAAAAATCTTGGGTTGATATTTGCAGTGAGTCAGATGAAGAAATTGACTTAACTCAACTAATATCCCAAGTAGCCAATCAAAAATAGTCATATAAAAACCTAAAGAAAATGTTATAGTCCAAACACCCCAAACATCCTCAATCACTACCAAAACAAAAAAAGCCCAAACCAATTACATGTCCACAAACAAAACCTCAAACATTCTCCATATGGAGCCTAAATTCTGGGATAGCTCGCCAAACAAAGTCATCCCAAAGATTTTTTCTACTGGATTCCACTTCAGGCCATTAGCACCCAACAAAGCCCGCTAATTTTACGAATTCATCTTAATAGATACTGACTCAGTATCTATTAAACATTACAAGGACAAAACCAATTCTGATTTTATAACCCATTCAGCTATCCGAATCCTCAGAATCATGTCCCCAAAGCAATTTGGGAACAATCTAAACAAAACTCAAAAATTTTCTCAAAATTATGACCTAATAGATTTTAATTATTGGGACTACATGGAAGCCTGGACTAAAGTATTTTGGTTTTAAAATACTCAGTACAGGCATTCATGGTTAATCTATTTTAAAAGAAAAACCAACTATGTTTTTACAAATTGGTTCTACCAATGGTGGGACTTCTTTGGGCCAATCCCAAAAATTCTACCCTCACCTACGGATGACGGGGATAAACTTTTTCAATCAAAATTTAACAGTCAGGACTGTTAAAATTTTTCTCAACTTTTTCATTAGCATGGGTATTTTCCTGGCAATACAAATATGCAAAATCAGACCACCCCAAATCATTTCCAATCCTGCAAAGGCATGGTTATGTAAAATGGTGGTCTCAATTTGACTCATCAATGGCCTATCCAGAAAAGGTCAGAGAATGGTTCAAGCTCAATCCCGAAAGTCAGAAGATTTCAGATCCAAAAATGACTTCGTTTCTCAATAAAAAAATCCCAAGTTACTACAGCCCTCGTAGGAGCTCAATCAAAAGAAATTCTAGCAAAACATCTTCAGCAAATCATGCAGATGATCGAAGAAGATAAAAAACTCAAAAAAGATCCTACTTCGTCAGCAGAATCCTCAAGCAGTTATAATCAAAATGAAGATGACTGCTTTGGAATTGACCTAGGAAGGGATTAGACTTTAATTTTCAAAATTTATGTAATTACAAAAAATCAAAATTGTGGCAACTTGTACTGTAGAAATAGTACCGGTTAACATCACCTGTACTGTAGAATCTTCAATTATAAAAGGAGGCCTCGTTCTCATTGTGAGGCACCCTTCAGTTTACAAAACATAGAGAGAAGTTAGTGAGAGAAGTTCTGAGAGTTCCCTTATAAGCTCTCCAGCTCGTCTTCTTCCCTCTTCTTCCTTTTCCAATCATTCAATAAAAGTATTATCCAGTTCTTCAATCTGTTCTTCCATTTTAAGCTTTCTGCATCTGCATATGTGTGCGGACTACCGCCACATCTAACTTCATACTAACTTGCATACTAACCCGCATATGCGTATGGACTACCGCCGTATCTAACTTCATATTTACTTTCTTGTTCTTGCATCTGCATTCATTTATTTGACTTTTGCATTCTTACCTCCTTCCCCTTTCCCTATATATATATATATATCTTATAATTTGCATATATATTAATAAAAATCATGACATCTTAGTAGTTTTTATGTATGCTGCATTCTTAGAGGAAATGAGTTTAAACCCCGGTTTAGAATTTGATTCACCAATTTATTTTTATATTTTTAAAATTACCTCTCATAGTGTGATCCCCATTTATCACAAGAAATATTCTCCACATACAAGTTATTTTTCAATACTGTAACACTCTAGCACACAGAGCTTTACGCTTAAGCCATAAAATAGAGGTAGTGTGTTATTACGACCTCTAAAATAAAATATACATATATATAGTAGTTGAAAAATATAATAATCGAGGAGTCTTGAAGGAAAACTTAAGCAAAAATGTGAAAAGAAAAGCGCAACGCTCACGTAATAAAAACTTGCATTCGAAGGAAAAGTATATATATAATAAGAGCGGAGTGTCAAAAGATACAGAATACCAAGCTTCGGGCTCAACCTGTGAAACTAAGGCGGGCGGGAGAATATTTACATACATATATATAATCCTAAAATACTCAAGATAAACAGCTAGTTCTCCATCCCAACTTCGCTTGCAACCGGAACTCCAAACGCTTAGCGAGGTGCCTCTCGACCTGCATCTGAAAATAACAAATATGTATGAAATGAGAATCGGAGGTATATAATCTAAGGTTTTCTAAGGTTTTGGGTATATAAACTCTGACACTCAAAATTAAACTTAAAGAATAAGCAAAACCATATTTCGGGTATATAATCTAAGGTTTTCAAGTTTATAACTCAAATCCTAATTTTTCTCATTGAATCCTGCTTCCTCAAAACTTTGCTTCCTCAAACCTTTGAAACATTGATGGAACAACCCTCGTCACTCCTAGACCAGACAAGCGGCATCTCAGTTGTACAAACAAACAATACAGACGAAAAAAATCACAGATAGAATGCAGTTACAGCAGATAGAGCATATAACAATTAAGCATAGATAATCGAATAGGCAAACCCAAGTAAAGCATATTAAAACAAAACAAATAAATGCATATGATGTATGACTGACCTATGGCTAATGAGCTCATTTTTCAGTTATACAACCAACCCTACATGTCCAGTAGCTAACCTAGACATTCTCTCTTTGTTGCGCACCAATATCTCAGCACATCGGCTGACCTTTAGAAGGAGAGTTCCCGTCACCATTAGAGGGAATTGGTGTCCTGTCACCCTTACAATCAGAGAGAAAACATAAACATAATCATGATCAAGCATCCTCAATCATGTCTCGTTTATCATATTCATTCAATATCAATCAATGATTACCAATTTTGTCATTATTCATAATATCATAATCATTTCTACACTTCCTCGTGTCTACACACCATTATTTCAAAGCCTTTCTTCACCACCAAGTTAACTTCTTCTCCCATTTACCCCTCCCTTATAATTAGGAACTTACTTTAGGACTTTAGAACGTAACCATAGAGGTTTAGAAGTTACAAAACATGTTTAATTCACAAAATACAATGTTTTTCAAAATAGGGTGCTATGTTGCGCGTACGCGGGGGTGTCTTTTGCCCAACTCGAGTACGCAACCATCGCCCGCTTACGCGATCCCCTCAAACAGTAGTGATCTCTTGCATCGCGTGGCTCTTGCCCGCGTATGCGAACCTTAAAAATCCCTTGTGCGTACGCATGCACACATCCACTATGCGGGACATTTGGACAGAACAAAACTTCTGCATCGCGTGTGTGTGTCGCATACGCATGCCACTCAGAAATGGTAAAAATCTGTTAAGTTCTACAGAAAGTACTTTTACATACCAAGCTTTCAACGTGCATAACTTTTTCGTTAAAAATTGTTTTTAGTCCGTTCTTCGAATGGCATAAACTTCACCAATCCAATTTTTATTTGAAATAAGTTTGACAGAAATTGAGGATCTGGAAGCCAAGTTATGACCCACCAAAGTTTGGTCAAAAATTAAGATGTTACAAAAATCTCCTAAACCTCTATTTTACCAACAACCTCAACTCAAACCAATGTTTTACACTCCTAGACAATATTAAACAAGTTCAACATAGTATTCCAATTATTTAATACCTTCCACAACACGCCTTGTAAAACCCGGTTAATTAACGGCTAATTAACCCATAAATGAGAATTTATTCTAGAAAGCCTAAAATGTGATTTTTATGGCTAAATGTGATAGAGGAGATTGAGAGGAGAATTTCGGTACCAATTTTATAGAAATCGGACCAAGATTGGACCGAACGGGTCAAACCGGGCCAATTGGACCCAAAGTGGGCCCTTGGCCCAACATAACTTAACCAAAACCCTAGTTTTCAGCACTCTCTCTCCTCATTTGTTACACACGCAAGCTGAAATTAGAGAGAAAGGGAGGAAGAACACTCTCTCAAGTTCTCTCCCTTGGTTGATCTTCAAAGCATCATAACTTTTGATCTAGAGCTCCGATTGCTGCTCCGTTTGCGGCCACGCGTTCACCGCGGAGAGCTCTACAAAACCCCATACAACCAATCTTGAGGTAAGCCACGTGTTTCTGTTCGAAATCTCAGCCCTTATTTTCGAGTTTCATGGGTGAAATGTTGAGATTTTGGGTTCTTTGATGTTATAGGACCCAACTCTCTTGAAGGAGGAGGTTAATCTTGTCTCCTTGGACCTTGGGTGTAGTAAGATTCTCAACCCTAGTGTGATTTGTGATTTTATGATGTTTGGGTTTTGAGATTTTGTGTATGGGTATGATGGTTGTGGCTTAGGTTGTGTGTATGTGTGGATATTGGAGCTTGATTGGTGATTTTGAAAAGCTTGGAAAGGGTTTGGTGGTGAAAAATCTGTTCTTGGAGGTTTTGAGGCCTTGAGAGCTTGTGGATAAGTGGTTTGGAAGTGCTCCGGTGGAGCTTGGAAAAATCGGCTAAGGTATGGTTTCGGTTTTCCGTATCTAATATGTAATGTGATAGGAAATACTTAGGCTAGAGGCCCTAAGATAGGCATTGAATGGTTGATGTTGTTGAATGATTGAGATATATGATGTGGTCATATATATATGATGATGATTAATGATGCCTTGATGGTATGATGTATGAGAAATATGCATGTTGTGATATATGCTTGATGATTGGTTATGGTTGAATTTGTTGAATTTGATATATTTTGATTGATTTCAAAGAAAAGGGATGAAATTGGCATGTTTTGATTGATTTTGAAAAGAGTTGAAAATGGCTTGTTTTGAAAATGGCATATTGTGGTTTTGTATGAAAATATAGTTTTTGGGCATACTTTGGTGGGACATAACTTGGACTACGGATCTCCGTTTTGTGCCAAATCTGTTTAGAAATGAAATTGGATCCGGGAAGTCCATGCCGTTCAAAGAACGGGTGAAAAACGATTTAAAATGAGGAAGTTATGTCCCTTGGAAGATTGGGGTTTAAATCTGTGAATTCTGCAGCTTTTAACTTAGAAAATTTTTAGCAGAATAACCCCTTGCGCGTAGGCGCACTTGGCGTGTATGCGCCGATCTTCCAGAAAGTGCCATCCACGCGTGCGCGTGATGTTCGCGGGCGCGCCGATTGTGTTGCACCCAATGCCCAGCCATTTTCCAGAGAGTTATGCCAAAACTGTGCCAGTGTTGTGCCTGGGGCACGAGAACACCCACGCATACGCGTGGTTGACGCGTACGCGTGGATTGGCAAAATTTTAATCCACGCGTTAGCGTGCATGACGCTTGCGCGTCGATGAGTTTTTGAGGCCATCCACGCGTGCGCGTGGAGTGCGCGTACGCGTGGCCCTGCTTTCATCCCAAAGTTGATTTTTGAGTTTTAAAAGCCAAATCTCATACTTCTAAGCCTCCTATCTCACCATTTATGTCTTAAATCATTATGACATGCCTAGCTATTAAAAAGGGGCTAGTGAATGAGGTAACTTGCGAGTGAAGCAAGGGAAAAATGAATGATCAATGAGGATCAAAGATGATTATGTGAGATGCGGAGGATGGTGGTGGAAGTGCTTGTTGTGCCATGGGCCGAAAGGCTGTAATTGTTAATGAAGCGGCTGGTTATGGATTTAACCATGAGCTGGAATGGCTGTGTATAATATGAATATTGGCTGGTTCTGGACTGAACCGTGAGCCGGATGGCTGATATGGATGTTGATCCATGGATGAGAATTCATGCATGTTTATGCTGAATTATTGATAATTGTGATTTGCACTTCCACTCTCTGAGATACGAGTTTCCCTGGGTAGTAGCAGTGGCTAGCCACCACGTGCTCCAGGTTGAGACTTGATACTCTGTTGACCCTATGTCGTAAGTGTGGCCGGGCACTGTGAAAGACCCGGATGAGCTCGCCCCCGTAAATATTCACCAGTGAGGGTGATGGATATAGATCATGATTATGATCAAGCTTATGATGAGTATAACTCGAGTTGGGGATGCGTGACAGAGGGACAGTCCAATGGTTAGCGACCAGGACTTGTCGGGTTGGCTAGATAACCGACAAGATGATATCATCGGCCACTAGGGACAGGCATTCATCATATGCATA
>NC_029781.3:65871935-65872132 GCF_000817695.3 Arachis duranensis
AATTTTGAGTCTTGATATTCCTGTTTTTGACACTCCCTTGTATATATATAATTCCGCGTTGGTTATCCTTGTTCGTTACGTTATCGATCGGAGTGTTGCGCTTTGAGTTGCGATGGTTTTTGTTTACCCCTTTTTCTATAAAGGCTCCTAGTTATAATCAATCATTCATACTACTATACGTACTAAATTTTTATTTT
>NC_029781.3:65872406-65872939 GCF_000817695.3 Arachis duranensis
ATATTGAGACTGATCAACTTAATATCGATTGTTTGGTATGTATAGGAACCAGATGGCGCCTCGTGGACGCGGTTGAGGTAGTGCGAGAGGTCATACGAATGCTCGTGCGCCGAAGAATAACCCTCATGACCCGGTGAACTTTATGACTGCGTTGGAGAACATGGCTGCTGCCATGCAAGCCACTGCTGAGGCTCTTGGTCAACAGATGAACAACCATGGTAATGATGGAGGTGGAGTTCAGGGCCCGATGACACTGGCAAACTTTTTGAAGGTTAATCCACCTAAGTTCAAGGGAACTACTAGTCCGACTGAGGCTGATACATGGTTTCAGTCTATAGAGCGAGCGCTGCAAGCGCAAGTGGTGCCTGAAGGACAGCGTGTCGAGTTTGCTACCTATATGCTTGTCGGTGAAGCGTCGCATTGGTGGCAAGGTATCCGACGTCTTCTGCAGTAGGGTGATGACTATATCACTTGGAATGTTTTCCAAGAAGAGTTCTATAAGAAGTACTTTCCGACTTCTGCTAGGACGGCTA
>NC_029781.3:65873046-65873576 GCF_000817695.3 Arachis duranensis
GAGCTATTCAGGTTCTCTCGTATGTGCTAAGGGACTCCGGTGGGATATGAGGAATGGATGTGTGTTAAGTATGAAGGAGGACTCCGGAGTGATATTTTTAGTTCAGTGAGACCAATGGAGATTAGGACCTTCTTCGAGTTGGTAAACAAGTGTAGGGTTGCTGAAGAGTGTGTGAAGAGGGCAACCGCTGAGAAAGGGAGTCAAAAGGGATCATTCCCACAGAACCGAGGGAAGAGCTTTGCACCTAGAGGTCCGTCTTTCAAGAGGGGAAGCTCTTTTAGGAGGCCCAACAACAACAACAACTCCCAATGGAAGAAGTTTGAGAAGCAGCCTCAAAATGATCAAGCTTGTACTAGGTGTGGAAGTCTCCATCCGGGAGCACCATGCAAGGCCGGATGGGGTTTGTGCTACACTTGTGGAAAGGCGGGGCATAAAGCCGCAAATTGTCCGGAGAAGCAGAAACAAGGTGCTGGAAAGGCACAACAGACTGGTCGGGTGTTCACCACTTCAGTTGTAGGAGCTGAGGGATC
>NC_029781.3:65873873-65875225 GCF_000817695.3 Arachis duranensis
TATGATCTAAGAGTGTACAATGCTACCCATGAGGCCATGGTAACTAGGCTAGGATGCCCGGAAGTTTCCTTTAGGTTCAAGCAGCGTGATTTTGTTCATAATTTAATCTGCTTGCCGATGATTGGTCTTGATCTTATCTTGGGATTGGACTGGTTATCTAAGAACCATGTTCTGCTTGATTGTTCTACAAAGTCGGTGTACTTTATGCCGAAAGATATTGAAGGGCCGGTCATGGTGAATAATTATTACTTGAATTCGATGATGGTGAACTGTTCCGGAACCGAATGTCAGGGTATCATGTTGTTAACCGCGGGTGTTTCGGGTGATGATCAAAGGTTGGAACAGATTCCGGTTGTGTGTGAGTTTCCGGAAGTGTTTCCTGATGATATTGATGAGTTTCCACCTAATCGAGAGGTTGATTTTGCTATTGAATTGGTGCCCGGGGCGGGACCAATCTCAAGTGCCCCTTATAGGATGTCACCATTAGAGATGAACGAGCTAAAGTCTCAGTTAGAGGATTTGTTGGGAAAGAATTTTATACGACCAAGTGTATCTCCGTGGGGTGCTCCAGTGTTACTGGTAAAGAAGAAGGATGGGAGTATGCGGCTCTGTGTGGATTACAGGCAACTGAACAAGGTTACAATAAAGAATAAGTGCCCATTGCCGAGAATTGATGATCTCATGGATCAGTTGCAAGGAGCTGGAGTTTTCTCCAAGATCGATTTGCGATCCGGTTAGTTTTTGGGTCACGTGGTGAGTAAGAAGGGAATGGCCGTAGATCCAACTAAGGTGGAGGCTGTGATGGATTGGAAGCAACCAACCACCGTAACAGAGATAAGGAGTTTTCTGGGTTTAGCTGGCTATTACTGAAGGTTTATCAAGGGCTTTTCACAGATAGCTTTGCCAATGACAAAGTTAACCCGCAAATATACTCCATTTGTTTGGACTCCTGAGTGCGAGGAGAGCTTTCAGACATTGAAGAAAAAGTTGACCACCGCACCTGTGTTAGTGTTACCTGAGTCGAACGAGCCATTTGAGGTGTATTGCGATGCCTCGTTGAAGGGTCTAGGGTGCGTGCTGATGCAGCATCGTAATGTGGTGGCGTATGCCTCACGACAGTTGAGACCTCATGAAGTTAGTTACCCTACGCACGATTTGGAACTCGCTGCGGTTGTGTTTGCCTTGAAGGTGTGGAGGCATTATCTCTATGGAGTTAAGTTCCAAGTTTTCTCTGATCATAAGAGCTTGAAGTATCTCTTTGATCAGAAAGAGCTTAATATGAGGCAGAGGAGGTGGATGGAATTGTTGAAGGACTACGACTTTGAGTTGAATTACCATCCGGGAAAGGCGAA
>NC_029781.3:65877074-65877605 GCF_000817695.3 Arachis duranensis
AACTTGAGTCGGAGATGCGAACGGATTATCCGCACTTATTCTCAGGTAATTGCATTTGAATTTTGTGGGCAAAATTCCCAATTAGGTGGGTAGAATGTAAAACCCGGTTAATTAATGGCTAATTAACCCATAAATGAGAATTTATTCTAGAAAGCTTAAAATGTGATTTTTATGGCTAAATGTGATAGAGGAGATTGAGACGAGAATTTCGGTACCAATTTTATAGAAATCGAACCAAGATTGGACCGAACGGGTCAAACCAGGCCAATTGGACCCAAAGTGGGCCCTTGGCCCAACATAACTTAACCAAAACCCTAGTTTTCAGCACTCTCTCTCCTCATTTGACACTCACACACACTGAAATGGTGGAGGGAGGAGAAGAATACTCTCTCAAACTTCTATCTCTTACTTGATCTTCAAACCACCATAACTTTTGATATAGAGCTCCGATTGTCGCACCGTTTACGGCCACGCGTTCACCGCGGAGAGCTCTACAAAACCCATACAATTAATCTTGAGATAAGCCACGTT
>NC_029781.3:65878340-65879256 GCF_000817695.3 Arachis duranensis
TGGTGGGACATAACTTGGACTACGGATCTCTGTTTTGTGCCAAATCTATTTAGAAATGAAATTGGATCCGGGAAGTCCATGCCGTTCGAAGAACGGGTGAAAAATGATTTAAAATGAGGAAGTTATGTCCCTTGGAAGATTGGGGTTTAAATCTGTGAATTCTGCAGCTTTTAACTTAGAAAATTTTTAGCAAAATAACCCCTTGCGCGTAGGCGCACTTGGCGTGTATGCGCCGATCTTCCAGAAAGTGCCATCCACGCGTGCGCATGATGTTCGCGGGCGCGCCGATTGTGTTGCACCCAATGCCCAACCATTTTCCAGAGAGTTATGCCAAAACTGTGCCAGTGTTGTGCCTGGGGCACGAGAACACCCACGCATACGCGTGGTTGACGCGTACGCGTCAATTGGAAAAATTTTAATCCATGCGTGCGCGTGGAGTGCGCGTACGCGTGGCCCTGCTTTCATCCCAAAGTTGATTTTTGAGTTTTAAAAGCCAAATCTCATACTTCTAAGCCTCATATCTCACCATTTATGTCTTAAATCATTATGACATGCCTAGCTATTAAAAAGGGGCTAGTGAATGAGGTAACTTGCGAGTGAAGCAAGGGAAAAATGAATGATCAATGAGGATCAAAGATGATTATGTGAGATGCGGAGGATGGTGGTGGAAGTGCTTGTTGTGTCATGGGCCGAAAGGCTGTAATTGTTAATGAAGCGGCTGGTTATGGATTTAACCGTGAGCCGGGTGGCTGGTTATGGATTTAACCATGAGCTGGAATGGCTGTGTATAATATGAATATTGGCTGGTTCTGGACTGAACCGTGAGCCGGATGGCTGATATGGATGTTGATCCATGGATGAGAATTCATGCATGTTTATGCTGAATTATTGATAATTGTGATTTGCACTTCCACTA
>NC_029781.3:65882701-65883431 GCF_000817695.3 Arachis duranensis
GTTGTTGTCTTCATTGATGACATACTGATTTATTCCAAGACTGAAGAAGAGCATGCGGAACACTTGAGGACCGTGTTGCAGATTCTAAAGGAGAAGAAACTTTATGCAAAACTGTCTAAGTGTGAGTTTTGGAAGAGTGAGGTGAAGTTTTTGGGCCATGTGGTGAGTAAGAAGGGAATAGCCGTAGATCCAACTAAGGTGGAGGCTGTGATGGATTGGAAGCAACCAACCACCGTAACAGAGGTAAGGAGTTTTCTGGGTTTAGCTGGCTATTACCGAAGGTTTATCAAGGGCTTTTCACAGATAGCTTTGCAAATGACAAAGTTAACCCGCAAAGACGCTCCGTTTGTTTGGACTCCTGAGTGCGAGGAGAACTTTCAGACATTGAAGAAAAAGTTGACCACCGCACCTGTGTTAGTGTTACCCGAGCCGAATGAGCCATTTGAGGTGTATTGTGATGCCTCATTGAAGGGTCTAGGGTGCGTGCTGATGCAACATCATAATGTGGTGACGTATGCCTCACAACAGTTGAGACCTCATGAAGTTAGTTACCCTACGCACGATTTGGAACTCACTGCGGTTGTGTTTGCCTTGAAGGTGTGGAGGCATTATCTCTATGGGGTTAAGTTCCAAGTTTTCTCTGATCATAAGAGCTTAATATGAGGCAGAGAAGGTGGATGGAATTGTTGAAGGACTACGACTTCGAGTTGCATTACCATCCGGGAAAGGC
>NC_029781.3:65884123-65885562 GCF_000817695.3 Arachis duranensis
GAGTTGGGATCGGTATATGCCATTGGTGGAGTTTGCATACAATAATAGCTATCATGCGAGCATTGGAATGGCTCCGTATGGGGCCTTGTATGGGAAGAAATGTCAATCTCCGCTTTGTTGATATGAAGCTGGGGAGAAAAGCTGTTTAGGGCCGGAAATGATAGCGGAGACTACTGAACAAGTCAAGAAACTCCATGATAGGATGCTTACGGCGCAGAGTCGTCAAAAGAGTTACGCCGATCAGAGGCGAAAGCCCTTAGAGTTTGAGGAAGGAGATCATGTTTTCCTTAAGGTTACTCCGACTACGGGAGTAGGTAGGGCAATTAAGGCAAAGAAGTTGAATCCTCGATACATTGGTCCATTTCAAATCCTGGAAAGGATTGGACCGGTGGCGTATCGGATGGCTCTACCACCCCATCTTTCGAACCTGCACGACGTGTTTCACGTGTCGCAGCTTCGGAAGTACACCTCTGATGCTAGCCATGTGTTAGAACCTGAGTCGGTTCAGTTAAGGAAAGATTTGACGCTTCCAGTGGCTCCGGTCAGAATTGATGATACTAGTATCAAACGGTTGCGTGGAAAAGAGGTTTCATTAGTCAAAGTGGCATGGAGTCGAGGCGGGGTTGAGGAACACACTTGGGAACTCGAATCGGAGATGCGAACGGATTATCCGCATTTATTCTCAGGTAATTGCATTTGAATTTTGTGGGCAAAATTCCCAATTAGGTGGGTAGAATGTAAAACCCGGTTAATTAACGGCTAATTAACCCATAAATGAGAATTTATTCTAGAAAGCCTAAAATGTGATTTTTATGGCTAAATATGATAGAGGAGATTGAGACGAGAATTTCGGTACCAATTTTATAGAATTCGAACCAAGATTTGACCGAACGGGTCAAACCGGGCCAATTGGACCCAAAGTGGGCCCTTGGCCCAACATAACTTAACCAAAACCCTAGTTTTCAGCACTCTTTCTCCTCATTTGTTACACACACAAGCTGAAATTAGAGAGAAAGGGAGGAAGAACACTCTCTCAAGTTCTCTCCCTTGGTTGATCTTCAAACCATCATAACTTTTGATCTAGAGTTCCGATTGCCGCTCCGTTTGCGGCCACGCGTTCACCGCGGAGAGCTCTACAAAACCCATACAACCAATCTTGAGGTAAGCCACGTGTTTCTGTTCGAAATCTCAGCCCTTATTTTCGAGTTTCATTGGTGAAATGTTGAGATTTTGGGTTCTTTGATGTTATAGGACCCAACTCTCTTGAAGGAGAAGGTTAATCTTGTCTCCTTGGACCTTGGGTATGGTAAGGTTCTTAACCCTAGTGTAATTTTGTTGTTTTATGATGCTTGGGTTTTGAGATGTTGTGTATGGGCATGATGGTTGTGGCTTAGGTTGTGTGTATGTGGATATTGGAGCTTGATTGGTGATTTTGAAAA
>NC_029781.3:65886001-65886978 GCF_000817695.3 Arachis duranensis
ATTGTGGTAAAGTGTCAATGTGTGAGTTGAGGAGGATTGGTGTTGAATTTGATATATTTTGATTGATTTCAAAGAAAAGGGATGAAATTGGCATGTTTTGATTGATTTTGAAAAGAGTTGAAAATGGCTTGTTTTGAAAATGGCATATTGTGGTTTTGTATGAAAATATGGTTTTTGGGCATACTTTGGTGGGACATAACTTGGACTACGGATCTCCGTTTTGTGCCAAATCTATTTAGAAATGAAATTGGATCCGGGAAGTCCATGCCGAACAGGTGAAAAACGATTTAAAATGAGGAAGTTATGTCCCTTGGAAGATTGGGGTTTAAATCTGTGAATTCTGCAGCTTTTAACTTAGAAAATTTTTAGCAGAATAACCCCTTGCGCGTAGGCGCACTTGGCATGTATGCGCCGATCTTCCAGAAAGTGCCATCCATGCGTGCGCGTGATGTTCGCGGGTGCGCCGATTGTGTTGCACCCAATGCCCAGCCATTTTCCAGAGAGTTATGCCAAAACTGTGCCAGTGTTGTGCCTGTGGTACGAGAACACCCATGCATACGCGTGGTTGACACGTACGCGTCGATTGGCAAAATTTTAATCCACGCGTTAGCGTGCATGACGCTTGCGCGTCGATGAGTTTTTGAGGCCATCCACGCGTGCGCGTGGAGTGCGCGTACGCGTGGCCCTGCTTTCATCCCAAAGTTGATTTTTGAGTTTTAAAAGCCAAATCTCATACTTCTAAGTCTCCTATCTCACCATTTATGTCTTAAATCATTATGACATGCCTAGCTATTAAAAAGGGGCTAGTGAATGAGGTAACTTGTGAGTGAAGCAAGGGAAAAATGAATGATCAATGAGGATCAAAGATGATTATGTGAGATGCGGAGGATGGTGGTGGAAGTGCTTGTTGTGCCATGGGCCGAAAGGCTGTAATTGTTAATGAAGCGGCTGGTTATGGATTTAACCGTGAGCCGGAA
>NC_029781.3:65887648-65890474 GCF_000817695.3 Arachis duranensis
TTCTCGGGGCTATGTTTTGGTTTATATGTTTTGCTTAGATACTTTTATCTGCATTAAATAATACAAACTGTGATGACTCCTCTTATGGGAGATTTTGGAGATTAGGTTTTATGTATTTGTGTCCCTTTGGGTTTCCTTTGGGGTTTTCCTTATTTTTATCATATGTATATATTGTTATGCTCGGACCGGTTATCTTCGCAGCCGGATTTTGAGTCTTGATATTCCTGTTTTTGACACTCCCTTGTATATATATAATTCCGCGTTGGTTATCCTTGTTCGTTACGTTATCGATCGGAGTGTTGCCCTTTGAGTTGCGATGGTTTTTGTTTACCCTTTTTTCTACAAAGGCTCCTAGTTATAATCAATCATTCATACTACTATATGTACTAAATTTTTATTTTAGAGGTCGTAATACCTTGCCATCTCTGAATTATGACTTAAGCATAAGACTTTGTATGGTGGGGTGTTACACGCCTAGTGGATCTTGTTTAAACTACTTTGATTTAAGATCTTTTCTTGTATGGCTTGACTCCTTTTTAAGTACATTCTAATTTTCTTGAATATCCTTCTGAGATGGTGATTTCAAGTATACTTTTGGAGTCTTGTTTCAAACTTTGTTTAAAGAAGTTTTGAATTCTCTTTGAAGAAATATTAAACGGAATTCATTTTCTGTTGCTTGGTGGAGATTGAAACCATTGTCCAGTTTTGACGAAGTTAACTTAAAGTTGGCGTGCGCTATTTTAAATGAGGTTTTGAAAAGTTTCCTTGTTTAATGGAAACATGTTCATTTGTAATGCACCACTTATTTCCTTTACCAAATTGTAAGCAAACTTTTATCTCGGAATTTTCTTTTCCAAATAGAGCTTAACTTTCTCTTTCGACCTTGCTATGAATGTTATACACGCTTGTTTGAATATGGACTTTGGAAATTTTTGAACAAATATTTGATTTCTCTTCCGAGTTTTATGATTGCTTTTGGTTAAGTTGTGCACCTAATCATCTCTCTAAAATATTTGAGAAAATATTTTGGCTCTTAGCCAAACTTGTGTGCATTTTGTTTTAAAACTCTACATAATCTACTTCAACGTGAAATTGATTTAGAACAAAGCCACATTTATGCTTTTGTTATTCTCTTGAAGAATGTATATTACTTGACTTTCTTCTAAACTGTGAACTGATTTTTCCGAAAGTTTTCAATTCTTTTATGAACAATGCATTCAGAAGTATTTTTAATCATGCTTTTGAGTTCTGTGAGCTTTATCTTGGGTTTGAAATATTTTCTTCTGTAAACATCATGCTTCCTCGACTTAGCTTGAGTTTGTTTCAAACTGATGCACTGGTTTTCTTCTTATTGATCCTATTGAATTTCTTTGATCCAAGGGTTACCTTTGAAGTTGTCAATTGATTTGTTTCTAGCAAACTCTATTGCTTGAGCATCCTTGTTTATCTGGAGTTGGGTACATTCTCTCAAATCTATGAGTACTATCTTTGACATTTGACTCTCCTTTCTAAATCTTGTATCCTTCTGAATAGACTCGAGAATTGTTTTGATATCACGTGTGACTTGTAGACGTAGTAACGCGATGTGTTAATTCTTTAAGACGTGATATGTGTGTATGATGGGTGAAGCGGTAGGTGTAAAACGTTATGAGTTATGGCTGTTCCGTTCCTTGCGAACGGATTTGCGGTTGTTAGGCTTATGATTGGCTATGAGGTTGTAATATGATTGGTGGAGTTGGGAAATTTAAGTTCTGAAGTGGGAATAAGATTTGTCAGTGAACATTATGCCGCTGTTTAGATACCAACATGCCTTGCAACCTTTTACCACATTAATTACTAACTTGCTTTGTGAACACCTATCTTGATTTGCACCCTACTTTGGCACCTCAAGTTTTTATAAAGCCTTGAGATCATGTGACCTTGCGCATTGAGCCTATCTTGTAACATTTGCTTTGTAATCACACTCCTACCTTTGTATCTTTATGCATATGATCATCCAAGAATTTGAAGATCGTATATAAAGGTGGGTAGAATGTAAGACCCAGAACCTTTGAAAAGTGTTATTATGATCAAGTCCCAAATCATATAGTTATTTACAGCCTTAATTTCAGAAATTATTTTATGAAAGATATTTAAGGCAAGTTTTGATTTATTGAATTTGAGATGAGTTATGATTATTATCCAATTTGATGATTATGGGATTATTTTCTATATTTGAATCATAAAGTTGATAGTTATGAATTAATAAGTATTTTATTTGATTTGGATTAGATAAGTAATATTTTAAATATTAATACTGCTATTTTGGAAAATGAAGAAATTAATTATATTATTTCTAATTTTTAGATTTGGGCATTAGTGCACGAAATTGTGATCATCAATGGCGCCATCAACATGGTACGCACAATTGCAATCTCAACTCTTTATCACAACTTCGCACAACTAACCAGCAAGTACACTGGGTCGTCCAAGTAATAAACCTTACGCGAGTAAGGGTCGATCCCACGGAGATTGTTGGTATGAAGTAAGCTATGGTCATCCTGTAAATCTCAGTCAGGCAGATTCAAATGGTTATAGATGATTTATGAATAAAGCTTAAAACAAAGATAGAGATACTTATGTAATTCATTGGTGAGAATTTCAAATAAGCGTATGGAGATGCATTGTCCCTTCCGTCTCTCTGCTTTCCTACTGTCTTCATCCAATCCTTCTTACTCCTTTCCATGGCAAGCTGTATGTAGGGTTTCACCGTTGTCAGTGGCTACCTCCCATCCTCTCAGTGAAAATGTTCAAAGCACCCTGTCACGGCACGGCTAATCATCTGTC
>NC_029781.3:65891749-65892251 GCF_000817695.3 Arachis duranensis
CGATACATACATGCCATAGACACATAACTGGGTGAACCTTTTCAGATTGTGACTCAGCTTTGCTAGAGTCCCCAATTAGAGGTGTCCAGGGTTCTTAAGCACACTCTTTTTGCCTTGTATCACAACTTTATTTTTTTTCTTTTTTCTTTTCCCTTTTTTTCGTTTTTTTTTTTTTTTTGAATTCAATGCTTTTTCTTGGTTCAAGAATCATTTTTATGATTTTTCAGATCCTTAGTAACATGTCTCCTTTTTCATCATTCTTTCAAGAGCCAACATTCATGAACAACAAATTCAAAAGACATATGCATTGTTCAAGCATACATTCAGAAGTCAAAGTATTGCTACCACATCAAAATAATTAATCTGTTATAAAATTCAAAATTCACGCAATTCTTCTCTTTTCTAATTAAGAACATTTTTCATTTAAGAAAGGTGATGGATTCATAGGACATTCATAACTTTAAGGCATAGACACTAAGACACTAATGATCATAAGACACAA
>NC_029781.3:65892376-65892625 GCF_000817695.3 Arachis duranensis
GATTTGCTCCCAATAGTTTTGTGGAGGAAAGTGCATCCCTTGAGGCATCTCAGGGATTTCATCATGAGGAATTTCCTCATGCTCTTGATGAGGTTCTCTTATTTGCTCCACCCTTTTCTTGGTGATGGGCTTGAGGTCATACCTTCTTAGTTGAACTGGCTTCCCTCATGAATCTCTCTTCCATTGAGCGCCCTCTTCACAAATGTCTATGAGGACTTGGTCCAACCTTTGATCAAAGTTGACCCTTTT
>NC_029781.3:65892848-65911422 GCF_000817695.3 Arachis duranensis
GAAAAACAAAAAGCAATGCTTTTACCACACCAAACTTAGAAGGTTTGCTCGTTCTCGAGCAAAAGAAGAAAGAAGACAGTAGAAGAAGAAGAAATAGAGGAGATGGAGGTGGCTTTGTGGTTTGGCCAAGGGGGAGAAGTAGTGTTTTGGTTGTGTAAAAATGAAGGAGGAAAGATGGGTTTATATAGGGGTGGAGAGAGGGGTAGGGTTCGGTCATGTGAGGGTGGGTTGGGAGGGAAAGTGGTTTGAATTTGAATGGTGAGGTAGGTGAGGTTTTATGAAGGATGGATGTGAGTGGTGAGGAGAATAGTGGGATTTGATAGGTGAGGGGTTTTGGGGGAAGAGGTGTTGAGGTGATTGGTGAATGGGTGAAGAAGAGAGAGAGTGGTGGCATAGGTGGGGATCCTGTGGGGTCCACAGATCCTGAGGTGTCAAGGAAAATTCATCCCTGCACCAAGTGGCGAGCAAAATTGCTCTTTATGCCAATTCTGGCATTAAACGCCGGGCTGGTGCCCATTTCTGGCAATTAACGCCAACTTCTTGCCTTTTCCTGGCGTTTAACGCCAGTCTGGTGCCCCTTTCTGGCGTTAAATGCCCAGAATGGTGCCAGACTGGGCGTTAAACGCCCATTTGCTGCCCTTACTGGCGTTTAAACGCCAGCAAGCTTTCCTCCAGGGTGTGCTATTTTTCTTTCTGTTTTTCATTCTGTTTTTTGCTTTTTTAATTGATTTTGTGACTTTCCATGATCATCAACTTACAGAAAACATAAAATAACAAAATGAAAATAGATAAATATAACATTGGGTTGCCTCCCAACAAGCGCATCTTTAATGTCATTAGCTTGACAGTGGGCTCTCATGGAGCCTCACAGATACTCAGAGCAATGTTGGAACCTCCCAACACCAAACTTAGAGTTTGACTATGGGGGTTCAACACCAAACTTAAAAGTTGGTTGTGGCCTCCCAACACCAAACTTAGAGTTTGACTGTGGGGGCTCTGTTTGACTCTGTTTTGAGAGAAGCTCTTCATGCTTCCTCTCCATGGTTACAGAGGGATATCCTTGAGCCTTAAACACAAAGGATTCTTCATTCACTTGAATGATCAATTCTCCTCTGTCAACATCAATCACAGCCTTTGTTGTGGCTAGGAAGGGTCTGCCAAGGATGATGGATTCATCCATGCACTCCCCAGTCTCTAGGACTATGAAATCAGCAGGGATGTAATGGTCTTCAACTTTTACCAGAACATCCTCTACAAGTCCATAAGCTTGTTTTCTTGAATTGTCTGGCATCTCTGGTGAGATTCTTGCTGCTTGTACCTCAAAGATCCCTAGCTTCTCCATTACAGAGAGAGGCATAAGGTTTATGCTTGACCCTAGGTCACACAGAGCCTTCTTGAAGGTCATGGTGCCTACTATACAAGGTATTGAGAACTTCCCAAGGTCCTGTCTCTTTTGAGGTAACCTCTGCCTAGTCAAGTCATCCAGTTCTTTGGTGAGCAAAGGGGGTTCATCCTCCCAAGTCTCATTACCAAATAACTTGTCATTTAACTTCATGATTGCTCCAAGGTATTTAGCAACTTGCTCTTCAGTGACTTCTTTGTCCTCTTCAGAGGAAGAATACTCATCAGAGCTCATGAATGGCAGAAGTAAATCCAATGGAATCTCTATGGTCTCAGTGTGAGCCTCAGATTCCCATGGTTCCTCATTAGGGAACTCATTGGTGGCCAGTGGACGTCCATTGAGGTCTTCCTCAGTGGCGTTCACTGCCTCTTTCTCCTCTCCAAGTTCGGCCATGTTGATGGCCTTACACTCTCCTTTTGGATTTTCTTCTGTATTGCTTGGAAGAGTACTAAGAGGGAGTTCAGTAATTTTCTTACTCAGCTGACCCACTTGTGCCTCCAAGTTTCTAATGGAGGACCTTGTTTCAGTTATGAAACTTTGAGTGGTTTTGATTAGATCAGAGACCATGGTTGCTAAGTCAGAGTGGCTCTACTTAGAATTCTCTGTCTGTTGCTGAGAAGATGATAGAAAAGGCTTGCCATTGCTAAACCTGTTTCTTCCACCATTATTGTTGTTGAAACCTTGTTGAGGTCTCTGTTGATCCTTCCATGAGAGATTTGGATGATTACTCCATGAAGGATTATAGGTGTTTCCATAGGGTTCTCCCATATAATTCACCTCTTCCATTGAAGGGTTCTCAGGATCATAAGCTTCTTCCTCAGAGGAAGCTTCCTTAGTACTGCTTGGTGCATTTTGCATTCCAGACAGACTTTGAGAAATCAAATTGACTTGCTGAGTCAATATTTTGTTCTGAGCCAATATGGCATTCAGAGTATCAATCTCAAGAACTCCTTTCTTCTGGAAGGTTTGGACTTCCACTCTAAGCTTACTCAATTTTTGAGGTGGAAAGAACTTTGCCAAGAAGGCATTGACTAGCTTTTCCCAAGAGTTCAGGCTTTCTTTAGGTTGTGAGTCCAAACATGTCCTAGCTCTGTCACTTACAGCAAAAGGGAATAGCATAAGTCTGTAGACCTCAGGGTCAACCCCATTGTTCTTGATAGTGTCACAAATTTGCAAGAATTCAGGTAAAAACTGATGAGGATCTTCCAATGGAAGTCCATGGAACTTGCAATTCTGTTGCATTAGATAAACTAATTGAGGCTTAAGCTCAAATTTGTTTGCTCCAATGACAGGGATAGAGATGCTTCGCCCATAGAAGTCGGGAGTAGGTGCATAAAGTCACCCAGCACCTTCCTTGCATTGTTGGCATTGTTGTTGTTTTTGGCTGCCATGTCTTCTTCTTTGAAGAATTCTGCTAGGTCCTCTAGAGAGAGTTGTGCTTTAGCTTCTCTTAGCTTTCGATTCAAGGTCCTTTCAGGTTCAGGGTCAGCCTCAACAAGAATGCTTTTGTCTTTGCTCCTGCTCATATGAAAGAGAAGAGAACAAGAAAATATGGAATCCTCTATGTCACAGTATAGAGATTCCTTGAGGTGTCAGAGGAATAGAAGGAGGAGGTAGAAGAATTAGGATGTGAGAAGGAGCGAAGAAATTTTCGAAAATAAATTAAAAAGATTTTAAAAACATTTTGAAAAATTGAAGAATGATTTTCAAAAAATATGATTGGGAAAGAGATAAGGTGTTTTTTTTGAAAAAGATTTTGAAATTAGAAATCAAAAAGATATGATTGAAAACTTATTTTGAAAAAGATGTGATTAAAAAGATATGATTGAAAAGATATGATTGAGAAGATATGATTTGGAAAAACAATTTAAAGAGATTTGATTTTTAAAATCAATGACTTGGCTAACAAGAAAAGATATGATTCAAACATTAAACCTTTCTCAACAGAAAAGGCAACATACTTGAAATGTTGAATCAAATCATTAATTGTTAGCAAGTATTTTTGAAAATGGAAAGAAATTGATTTTGAAAATATATGATTGAAAAGATATGATTTGAAAAAGATTTGATTTTGAAAAATTATGAAAACTTGAAAAAAATTTGAATTGAAAACAAAATCTTCCCTCTTGTGCCACCTTGGCGTTAAACCGCCAGAATGGTATACATTCTGGCGTTTAACGCCCAAAATGCTACCCTTTTGGGCGTTAAACGCCCAACCAAGTACCCTGACTGGCGTTTAAATGCCAGTTTTCCTTCTTCACTGGGCGTTTTGAATGCCCAGCTTTTTCTGTGTAATTCCTCTGTTGTACGTTCTGAATCTTCAATTCTCTATATTATTGACTTGAAAAGACACAAATTAAAAAATTTTTTGGATTTTTAATGATGAGAAAAAATCAAAATGCAACTAAAATCAAATAAACAATGCATGCAAGACACCAAAGTTAGAAGTTTGTATACTACTGACACTAACAAATTGAGAATGCATATGAGAAACAACAAAACACACAAAACAAGAGAATTTAAAGATCAGAGCAAGTAAATCATCAAGAACAACTTGAAGATCAATGAAGACACATGACAAATGCAAGAAGAACAGAAACATGCAATTGACACCAAACTTAAAATGAGACACTAGACTCAAACAAGAAATATTTTTTATTTTCATGATTTTGTAATTTTTTGGTTTTTTTTCGAAAATTATATGGAGAAGAAAATAAAGAGGATCAAAACTTTTAATAAGAATTCCAAGAATCATGCAATGTTAGTCTAAAGCTTCAGTCTAAAGGAATTAGACATGGCTAGCCAAGCTTCAGCAGAACATTGCATTCAAGAGCTAAATTGATGAAAATCAATCAGCTTTGGTGATGATAAGAACATCACCTTGAAACACTAGAATTCATTCTTAAAAATTCTGAAAAATACCTAATCTAAGCAACAAGATGAACCGTCAGTTGTCCAAACTCAAACAATCCCCAGCAACGGCGCAAAAAACTTGGTGCACGAAATTGTGATCATCAATGGCGCCATCAACATGGTACGCACAATTGCAATCTCAACTCTTTATCACAACTTCGCACAACTAACCAACAAGTGCACTGGGTCGTCCAAGTAATAAACCTTACGCGAGTAAGGGTCTTCAGCTGTCGGTTCTTGATCATGTCGGAATAGAATCCAGTGATTCTTTTGCGTCTGTCACTAACGCCCCACAATCGTGAGTTTGAAGCTCGTCACAGTCATTCAATCCTTGAATCCTACTCAGAATACCACAGACAAGGTTTAGACCTTCTGTATTCTCTTGAATGCCGCCATCAATTCTAGCTTATACCACGAAGATTCCGATTAAGGGATCTAAGAAATATCCACTCAATCTAATGTAGAACGGAGGTGGTTGTCAGGCACACGTTCATAGGTGAGAATGATGATGAATGTCACGGATCATCACATTCATCAAGTTTAAGTGTAGCGTATATCTTGGAATAAGAATAGAAGAGAATTGAATAGAAAGTAATAATAATTGTATTGTAATGAATAGAAGAACAGTAGTAATTGCATTAATACTCGAGGTACAGCAGAGCTCCACACCTTAATCTATGGTGTGTAGAAACTCCACCGTTGAAAATACATAAGTGATAAAGGTGACAATTGGCTTCGGCCCCAGAGAGGGAACCAGAAGAACCAAGATCTGATCTAAGATCTAAAGTGATCAAAAGATGAAAATACAATAGCAAAAGGTCCTACTTATAGAGAACTAGTAGCTTAGGGTTTACAAATATGAGTAAATGACATAAAAATCCACTTCCGCGCCCACTTGGTGTGTGCTTGGGCTGAGCATTGAAGCATTTTCGTGTAGAGACTCTTCTTGGAGTTAAACGCCAGCTTTTGTGCCAGTTTGGGCGTTTAACTCCCATTCTTGTGCCAGTTCCGGCGTTTTACGCCAGAATTCTTGAGTTGACTTGGAATGCCTATTTGGGCCATCAAATCTCGGGCAAAGTATGGACTATTATACATTGCTGGAAAGCCCAGGATGTCTACTTTCCAACGCAGTTATCTCGTTGTTGAAAATAATGAATGATTAGAGTTCAGATTGTTAATTGAATCAGAGAAGTAGACTATAGTTTTGAATCCAATTAAGTGGTTGAGGTGTGGTTCGATTCTAGTTAATGTTCTCGTTAGTAGTTTATGATTCTGTAGGTGAATAATGTTGTTTTTATTTGTAAAAATTGATGTTCATCATTGATGGTTTGAATTGAATGTAATGTAGGAGTTCTGTATTAAAGAAAATATTTTTGTGTATTTGCAGCAAATTTCAGTATAAAACTAAGATATTTATGTGTATTGTTTAAGAATTTTTGGTGTATGCATACTGATAAATTCTGTATAATTCAAAACTCTTCTTCTCCCTTCTCCTCATCTTTTGCTGCTTCTTCTTCTTGTTGTTTTACTCTTTTAACAAGAATAAAAACAAGAAAAATCAAATAAAAAAGAAGAAGAAACACATAATACTACAAAATTACTTGAAAAATGATGAACCTACATTCATTCAACTAAAAGAAAAAAAATAAGAAGAAGAAAATATAGCATTAAAGAAAATATTTTTGTATATTTGCAGCCAATTTCAGTATAAAACTAAGATATTTATGTGTATTGTTTAAGAATTTTTTGTGTATATATACTGATCAATTCTGCATCATTTAAATTTCTTCCTCTTCCTCCTTCTTATCTTGTGCTACTTCTTCTTCTTCTTTTTCATTATCATCACCATCTTCTTCTTCGTTTTTTTCTTATTCATCTTTTTTTTTGTTGTTTTACTTTCTCAAGTTTTTTCTTGTTTTACTCTTTTAATAAGAACAAAAACAAAAAAATTAAACACAGAAGAAGAAAAAGAAACATATAATGCTACAAAATTATTTGGAAGATGATGAACTTACATTCATTCAACTAAAAGAAAAAAAGAAAAAATACAACATTAAAAAAATATTTTTGTGTATTTGCAGCCAATTTTGGTGTAAAACTAAGATATTTATGTGTTTTATTTAAGAATTTCAGTGTTTTTATACTGATAAGTTTTACATAATTCAAAACTATTCCTCCTCCTCTTCCTCCTCTCATTTTCTGCTGCTTCTTCTTCTTCTTCTTTTTCATCATCACTATCTTCTTCTTCTTTTTTCTTATTCATCTTTTTCTTCGTATTTTACCTTCTCAAGATTCTTCTTGTTTTATTCTCTTAACAAGAACAAAAATAAAAAAAATAGACAAAGAAGAAGAAGAAACACATAATGCTGCAAAATTACTTGGAAGATGATGAATTTACATTCATTCAACTAAAAAAATAAATAAATAAGGAAAAAAGAAGAAAAAATGCAACATTAAAGAAAATATTTTTGTGTATTTACAGTAAATTTTAGTGTAAAACTAAGATATTTATGTGTATCTACTTAATATACTAAAACTGGATTTTCTCCCAGCTAATAAGAGTGACGTGTCGATCTCTTGTGAGTCCGTTTTTCCTCTAAAACAAATGAAATTTTTCATCTATTCTAAATTATTTTATAAAAAATACCTTTATTATAATTATATTATTATATTATAATTAATATTTAATGAATAATATATAATTATACTAATTTAGGAACATATCTTCGTTATAATTATATCAAATCAATATTTAATGCACTATTAAACTACTTATCAATTATAATACGTAATTACTGTACATAATAAAAAATTGCCTTAATAATAAGTAATTTACATATTTATTTTTGTTTTACTAAGGTCTATAAATAGTGTTTTTCTGTGGTACATGAATCTAAATTTGAGAGTCAGCTCACAATTTTATATTTAATATTTTTTTTACTACTTCATAGAATAAGAATGTATTCTTCGTTTTTTATTGAAGATGATTCAGGTTCCAACTACATAGATGTAAGCATTCAAAGAAGGGACAATAATCTCTACTTTACCGAATAATGGTTGGATCTACTCACCTATTATGGCCAACTTAATGGAATGTGGTTAAAGTTAGCTTTCTTGGGAGGAGCTCGTTTTTTTATTGAGGAATTGCATCCACGGAATTTTATAGGGCAAGTTCAAGTTCCATCCCCTCCATGCTTTTTACGTCTGCCGAAAATCTTCAAAGTGGAGCACATAATGAGATTGAATCCTCTCAGTTTAAGTTTAGTTTTGCTAAATTCGTGACAAACTCGGATATGCAATTTCAATTATTGGTAATATATTTAAATTTTCTTATTTTAAGTTGTTCATTATTAGAATAATTTTATAACATATTGTAAATTTTATCAGAAATTACCGGCTTTCTTTTGCATGCATGCAATGCCATTGAGAGGAATAAGAGTTAGTTTGGTTTCTCAGTGTGGCAATTCTATACCTTGTCGCATTGCATGGATAGCAGATGATGAAACTTATTTAACAAGAGGATGGTTTGAATTTGCACAAATTCTAAATGTGGATATTTACAATGTTATTTCAGTTGGTTATCGTTACGAGAATGACTCTATATTATACGTAACTAAGAACTAGAATATATTCAATATTGTTTAAGTAATTTGGTTTTAATATTAGTATTTGATTAAATTATAATTAGAAAAATTTAAATTATTGCCTCAATTTATATATTATGAGTATTTTTCGTGGATGTACTATTTTTAAATAATTTAATAATTAATAAAATGAAGTGGTGCCAGATATATTATTTAAGTTTTTTTCTTTTTTTTCTTTATTTGTATTTTCATTATATTTGACAAAAAAATCTCTACCTAAACATATAGTTTTCGTTGACCTAAACACAATTTAGTTGCCAATAAAAACCAATTTTATCTATAAAAAATAATGAAACATGTATTTTTTGATATTATATTAATATAGTAAGTAGATATTATGATATAATAATATCTTTAATTGTATTATAATTAGCTCATATATAATGTATGATTATATGATTTTAGGAAACTTTTTTCATTATAATTATATCAAATCAATATTTAATTATGATAAAATATGTTAATTATAAGTATTTCATAAAATTATAATAATTACGATAGTTATGTTATATATTTTAATTATTTATGTAAGTAAATAAACTAGAAAATAATCAAATCAAATCATGACGGTAAATAAATAATATAGAATAATATTATACATTTAATTGCATTATAATTAGCTCATGAATAATGTATGATTATATTATTTTAGGAAAATATTTTTATTATAATTATATCAAATTAACATTTAATATATTATTTAAATCTATTTTTTATATAATAATAATATTATATATTTATATATCATTTTTTTAAACTCATTCTTACAAATATTGGCATATAATTAATATAGATAACATATATACTTAATAAATATCTTTATTAAATTAATTATAACGATTAATACAAGATAATCTCATAAGTATAACCTAATTATAGCAAGAATTTTCATAAAAATAATTGACTACTAATTTGAATATAATTGATATAGTTAAATTGATACAACCGATAAGATTAAGAATATGTAGCAATTATAGCAATTATTACATAATAATAATAATAATAATAATATTATATGGACATAAAATTAATTAGTTAACAAATTGAATTTAGCTTATGAATTTTTATTTTCTATTCAAATTTTTAATCATTAGTGATTTTATTTTTTATATTTACAATAAATTTTGACTATAAAAAAATTAGTTTTGATTGTTTTCTATTTTATTTATTTACAATCATAATTAAATTTGATATATAATTATAGTAATATAAGGCTGCTTCATATATAGCAATAATATTATAAAAAATATTATTGCATGATTGTAGAATAAAAAATAATCATATATATAAAACGAAATAATTAGGGCAATTTATTCAAATAAATAAACTGCTTGAAATGTTTACCCAAATACATAAAATGGAATCCTCCTACGTGAATGTGCAAAACGAATTCTATGTAATCCGTAGCAAGTTAACACGGTTTTGGATTTATACGTAAACCGTGGGAGGTTCCAACGGTTTAGGAACATGGCATGGCATGCATAAACCGTGGTAGGTTACCACGGTTTATGAAGAAGACGCTATGAATATAAAACCCGGTAACCTACCGCGGTTTATGAACAAGTTTCAATAAGCATAAACCCCTGTAATCTCCCACGGTTTATGCGTTGTGGCCTATAAATACATAATCCGCTGAAGGCTGTCACGGATCATTTGTCTGACCCAAAAAATTTTGAAGCTTGTTGTGTTGAGAGGAATTTGGAAAAGCTTTGAAGGTTTGAAGGAGGAGTCCGGTGGAGCCAATGGAGTGTGAGGATCGCTTGTACCGACTAGTGCAGGGGATGGTCGTGCAGGGGCTCGAGGTCGAGGACCATCCGTTGAGGATGATGGCACTCAGCATGTTGTTGGTGATGATGTAGTTGGTTCAGCCTCAGCTATGGATCAGCCGACCTTCGATGTGGGTAGTAGCTCTCAGCTCTTTGCGAACGTGGCCCCACATGCATTTGCTGAGTTTACTACGGCGGCTGTCAGGATGGAGATCGATGATCCCATTACTGAGTTAGAGTTCTACAGGGATATAGCAGACATGCTCAGGGATGACGATGGAACTCATTATAGGCCACAGATGCCTGAGGACCCTGCCCAGTTCACTGATCAGCAGCCACGGATTGACGACGTTCAGCCTCAGCTGGCTGTTGACCTCAACCAGCCTGCAGCATCTCCGTCTGACCCCTGGTTCACGTTAGGAGGGACACCTGCATCCGCATTTAGCGTTGTTCCCGCATAGCCATCAGCACCAGCGGCAGATTAGAGACCGAGGCGGGTTAGGCGTCCTCCATTGTGTGGCACCGGAGGTCACCTGCTTGGTCAGTTTGACGATGATGATAGTGACACCATTGAGGATTCTGATTAGTTATGTCATATTTTCATGTCCAGTAGGAACTATGTCAGTTTATGTACTTAGCATCTTAGTTAGACGTTTATCTTTATGGTTTTGTATAATGTTATTTTTATTTGTACTTGGTAGATAAACCGGTTTGGTCTTCTATTATAACCAACGTTTCAGTCAGAATTATCATGCGCATTCTGAATGATACCAAAGTAAATCAATCAAACATCTTAAATAAACGCAATTTATTAATACGAAATTAGCGTATTAAATTAACATGTTGGCAGTCATAGACTTAACCAACCATACATGGCTAAAAAAAACTAAAACCACATAGACGACATCATAAACGGCATGATATCTAGGCTGACCCTCCACCAGTCTATCTTCGCTGGTCACAGTTCCTCCGCGTATGCCCAGGCTGACGGCATAGCCCACAGCGCTTCGGTAGGTTCTCCTGAGATTGATCCATACTACCACGGATCCTGGTTGCCCTTGGACGACCTTCCTTTGCACGCCTCAAATCAGGGTCAGGAATGATAGTTGGCCCAGCATATGGAGGCCACAGTCCTTCAGGGATAGGTGGAAAAAAACCCTGCTTGTAAACGTTGAACACCTCACTCATACGATATACCTCGTGAACATATGACGCCCAATTAAGGCGGGAGTATGTGCAACACGCAATGGCATGGCAACAAGGATAATGCAGCGCCTGAAAGTGGCCACAGTCGCATGTGTTATCTTTAAGGGAAACTCTATAGCTACCCAGCGAGAAGCTCCCGATTGGTGTTGTCTCGGCGACCGTGTACTCGGATTGATGCCTGTCATACAACGTCACCGTGAAGCACCTAGAGTCTCTTATATTCCGATCAATAGCCTTGACCAAGGCCTGACAAAACTCATGCCCAGATCTGACTTGTGCCTCTGCTGTCTGTCTGCGAACCACAAACAGCTAAGCAAGCCTCCCGTAAGTTGACTTAGCCAAAGATGTGACCGGGAGGTTGCGAGTTCCCTTTAACACGGAGCTCACACATTCACTAATGTTGGTTGTCATGTGCCCGAACCGTCGACCACTATCCTCATGTTGGGTCCATTTGTCGTACTCCATCCGGTTGGCCCAGTCACACATTGTTGGATTCTCAGTCCGTATGATGTCAAACCAGTAATAGAACTCTGCTTTAGTCTTTGCGTAGGCATCATTCACCAGCATCCTCCTTAAGTCCTTACCTTTGAACGTAAGGGCAAAATTGGCCGCCACATGCCGAATACAGTACGCTCAGAAAGCACAGGGAGGGAGCCACCCATTCTCCGGTGCCTCAAGCGCTGCCTTGATCCCATTATGCCTGTCGTAGATAACAAGGATACCCTCCTGAGGAGTTACATGCTCTCGTAGGTTGGACAAGAAGAATGACCACGACTCTATATTCTCTCCCTCCACAAGGGCAAATGCTATCGGTAGGATGTTCGAGTTCCCATCCTGCGCTATCGCCAACAGCAGCGTCCCTCCATACTAGCCATATAGGTGGGTACCATCAATACTGACAAGGGACTTGCAATGCCGGAATGCCGGAATGCCTCAATGCACGGTGGAAATGTCCAGAAAAGTCGGTGAAAGTACACCGTCGACTCGTCAACCTCACCACGAAGCCGAACGGGAGAGGTCTTCAACACCGTGATTGTTCCGGGCATTGTTGACTGGACCCCTAAGATCCAACGTGGCAGGTCCGCGTACGACTCTTCCCAATCGCCATATATTTGTGCCACTGCCTTCTGCTTGGCCATCCAAACCTTCCTGTAGCTAGGCCGGAACCCGTAATCAGCTTCTGTAGCTTGTTGCAATACCTTTACCGTAACCGCAGCGTCTGCCCTAACCAACGGAAGAATCCTCGCACAGATGACGTGGTAATCCAGCTGACAGTGATCACTCGAAATAGAGGTTGCCAAGCATGTGTGTAGCCCGTTGTACCTCCTAACCTCCCAAGTGCCCTTACGTGCACGCAGGGCTACTCGAATCAACCAACTACAACCCTTCCCGAATTCTTTGCATTTTTCATGATACTTCAGATGATCTGATCGATGACTCTGTACTCAACACCTCACCGGATGCTATAGTCCTTCACACTCAGCACAGCTTCATCTTTGTTCTGGAATGATTGCCCGATCTGAAATTCTGTAGAAGAGCCCCCGACTGTGTTACCACCTCTTCCTGTTGAGCCAGAGCATCCAAGTTTAGTGTGGAAAAGTGTGGAGGGTACTGCTGAGAAGCAGAACTTGAAGGCATATGCTACGTATGTGGATTTGCACCTGTGTCATCGTCGCTATCCCCTACGATATCAACAGGCTCCTGGTCAGAGTCATCGTCACACATTGCATTCTCTACTCGATCGGGTCCACCAAAGCCTTCCATATAAGTTAACAGGCCACCCCCAGTGCCGACATCGTGAGGAGGCTCAAAGACTGCTGCATTCTCCAAAGGTACAGAACTAACAACCTCTGTTCGGTCTAAATCAGCCGCGAATAAAGGGGATGCTACTGGTGGAAGATACAGTCTGACCGTAGGCATCGAACTAGATGCACCTCCGGCGGCAGTCGAGCCAGGAACTGGAGCGGATGCCCCAGAACTTTCAACACCGTCCTCCAACTTCGCGAACAACTCATGGATTCTGATCTCCGGAAAACTCCTTACGCAATGGAACAAAACCCTAAGATCTTCATCAGCCTTAACCACAAAGGTATCATACTTAACACCGGTCGAGACAACTGCGATGGGGATCTTGTAGTATAGTTTCTTCACCCACTTGCTACCAAAGACGCTAAGCTTCTGCAAGATGCTGTTCTTCAAATCTGACAAGGTGCTTGACGAACTGATGAAAACACTCAGTGGTTCTCTGTCAGTGAACTTCACACCCTCGCTTTTGCTTTTTTTTTAATTTTGCCAGAGAAATGCACTAAGGCTAGAAAACTCTCTCCCTCACTTGTCATTGTGAAAATGATCTCTTATGGAGCTTGAATCACTCACATATATATAGAGTTTCCGTGATTGTAAACCGTGGGAACCTTCAGGGTTTTATGCACATCACTCCTCCTTCATAAACCGTGGTAGGCCACAAAGGTTTCTCTTCATGTCGCCTTCTTCATAAACCGTGGTAACCTACCACGGTTTATGCTTTGCCAGCTCCCTTCGTAAACCGTGGGAACCTTCCACGGTTTACACACAACGGACAAACATTCATAAACCGTCCCTAGCTGCCACGGTTTATGTTCGAATTTGAAACCGTGGTTGCTTACCACGGTTTACATATAAAATGGTTTCTGCACATACACGTAAGAGGATTTCATTTTGTGTATTTGGGTAAACATTTCTTGAGATTTATTTATTTGGGTAAATTGCCCAAATAATTATAACAAAAAAATTAATACATGTGATTTAAATATTTTTAATAGCCGGTAACATGGAGTTTAACAAAATATAATTCATATATTTTTTATTTATGTATATGTATATAATTATTTATATATATATATATAATTATTTAACAAAATTAATATATACGTATATATAAATAAAAAAATTATTATAATTTCTGAAAATTATACATGAATTTTTTTCTCAAATAAATTTATTTTAATTATATTACAATTAGCTCATGAATAATGCATGATTATATTAATTTAAGAAAATATCTTCATTATAATTAGTCTACACGATACATGCATTATATTTTAAAATGGTAAAATATATTTTAAAAAATTAGAGTATTAATAATCAATTATGATTAATATTAATATCAATAATTAATTTTTATAATTATTTTTTGTACTACTAAAGGCTATATATAGTATTTTTCTTTTTTGTAGAATAAAAAAGGTGATTCATAACATTTTTGTAAAATTATATCATATGGACATAAGATTAATTAGATAACAAATTGAATTTTAATTAATATGTTTTATTTTTTGCTCATATTTTTCATTAATTATTTTACTTTTTATATTTACAGTAATATTGAATGTAAAAAAGAAAAAAATAATATTGAATGTTATCTATTTTATTTATTTAGATTCATAATTAACTTTGATATAATTATAGCACGTATCTAGGATTAATAATAACATGATAGTATAATTTTAAGTTGTATAACATAATAAAAAAATGTAGCAATTTATGTATACTTCCTATATAGCAATAATATTATATATATTTATATATCTCCTCTTTTAGCTCTTTCCTAAAAATATTGACATACAATTAACGTCGATAACATATATATTGAGTAAGTATCTCCATTGAAAATATTTGTTAACTATTACCGTGTATAATTAGTATATATATAAGGATTAATAGTGAATTGTTACAATTATTTATCATCTAAAAAATTCGTACTTCTTCTGTTTATTATTTTTCATACCTAAAGGATACTAGCTACGATTCTATCAACAGTATTACCTATGATAGATTATGTAATGAAAAAATTTGAAAAATAAAGGCAATAATTATAAGGTTATAAAAAGTCTCATCCAAATTGACAAGAACAACACGACTTACATAGAAATAGTTTTTATGGATGATTAGGTAAGTTGATTATTTTTCATGATTCTTTCAAGTGATGCTAGGCCCATTTTATAAATATTTTTTGTTTATATTTTAAGTTTATTTGATAAATAAACCCTTGTATGAATTAAAGACAGTGCGATTTTATAGATTTATAAGTGCGTGCTAATAGCCTTTATATTTAATTTGTTTTAGAGTGTGATAATAGCCAATATGTTTGTGGGTAGATTTAACTATTACTATATTATTTATGATCACATTCAGTATATATGTCTGATTTATTGAAGAAAGTAAATTATTAAAATCGATTAATAACTATTTTAGAGTTAATCCAATTAATACTAAATTTAAAAAAAAACAAATAATGCACAACATATTAATTTTTTATTAATCAAATTATTATAATTTAAATTAATTTTAAAAAATAATTTAAAATTATAATTTCAATCTTATCACGTGCATGGCACGAGTAATTACACTTGTTATTTAAGAATTTTCAGTATTTTTGTACTGAAATAAGTTCTACATAATTTAAAACTCTTTTCCTTCCTCTTTTTCATCTTTTACTGCTTTTTATTCTTTATCTTCTTATTTTATTTTCTCATATTTTTTTTAAATTCAATTTCTAAACTTCCTTCACTTTTCGCGACGATTTTGAGAAATTTTTTAGAATTTTAATTTTTATTTGAATTTTGAGAATTGCAGTTTTGATTGAAAGAAAAAAAACTTTGTCATAATAGTTTTGTGCTATTTAAGAATTAAAAAAATATATATTTATATATAATTTAAACTAAAAATTATTTATATTAAATTTGGACCAATTTATATAAACTTATATATAAAAAAACATATGTATAATAAAGCTGTTGTCACAACGGTTTTAGATAATTTACTTGACATAATTTTTTCAAAAATTTCTACCGACTTAAATTTTTTTTATAAAATCAAATTCAATTAAATTAATCTAATATTTGTGTATGCATGTAAATTTCCACTCATTTTCAAATTGTCCGTCAACCGAGGCCACAGTTATACTTATAATTAAATGCAAACCTGATGTACCCATTTGCATGTCAAAAATCAGACATCTTTTTGCCACCTTGTCACTAACCCTCCATGCGTCCAATGGTTTGAGTGCCAACAAACTAAAAAGGACAAGAATAATGAGATCCTCAATTTCCAGCCCCATTCTAAAACTCACCTTCTTTCCGACGCATAAAATAAATTCCATTTCACTTGTGTTAAAATAGGAACTCTCTATTTCTACTCTTGAGGGTGCTCTCATGGGATAGTACACTTTTCTTGTTTGTCTTCACAGAATCCTTTCAAGTTGCCAGTGGGATTGACCATGGCGTTGCCGTCCACCATCACAAAACTCAACCACACTATTCTTACCCCTTCCAACCTCCTCCACTCCAACGTTGACCCCAAAACCGTAACATTCCAAGCATGTAATCAACAGGAACGTCTTTACCACTCAATGGTCGACGGCGTCGGACACAACTTCTTCTACGTCTATGAAGCACTCTTCACAAAACTAAGGCTACGCTTACCTTTCACCCCTTTTCAAGTTGCTATTCTCAAGAAGATCAATGCAGCACCCACACAACTCCATCCTCACGCTTGGATATTCGTCAGAAGCTTCGAGCTTCTCTGTCAATCTCACGGTATGGATCCTATCGTCTCCGTTTTCTTCTACTTTTTTGAGGTGAAGATAAGGAATAGAGAATGGGTTCACGTTGTCAAGCGCGGGCGTCGTCCAAGAATCCTTGAGTTAGGTCAGTGGCACATCGGCGATATCTTCAGAAGCCGTTTCTTCCGGGTTGAGGGAAGCAAAATTGAGGGTTCAGTTCCCTTCTTCCTCGATGAGAACACCGGCAAGGAGATCTTCCCTCTGCATTGGCAACAGCACCTTAAATCTCCAAGTTCCCCCAAATATTTGAGACCCTCCGAGGCGAAATTGGTAAAACAACTCTCTCTGCTCAAATCGCCTAAGATGTGTGGTGCTATGATTAGAAGTACTGTTGCCACACCCCGTAGCCGTAAGTACTCTTTTTTTTATTTTTTATTTTTTCTTTACTCTGTTGATAATAACTATGCTGGTTTCTCTGTCCTGTTTTGTTTGATGCTCTGGTGGTATTTTAGCTGAGAGTGAGAGTGATTTTTGTTGCAGCTGAGCCAAGATTAGATAACTATTCAGTGCAAGCGGGGCATGATGAATGCATAGATGAAGAAGAAGAAAACAAGGAGTGCCTTGAGGATGACGAAGAAGAAGAGGAAGAGGTGGAGGAAGAAAAGGAAGAAGAAGAAGAAGATCAAGTATCGTCTTCTAGAAAGATGAAACTGAAGAGGGAAGCGCTATTCGAACCCGGTGCCGATAGGGACGTGGAAAAGAAGAAGCAAAAGGTTTCGGTGGAAAGCAGTGGTGCTTCTCCGCGCCGGGAAAGGAGTATAGAGCAAGTGTTGATGGAGAGCGAGGAGGAGAACAAAAGAGAGGGATTGCGTAGTTTTCAAGGCAAGGGAGCAGTTGCTTCACTGTGGGATGATCGATTCAATTTCGACGGTCATCTGCGCCAACACTTATTCTTTTACAGCGACCAGGACCAGCTCCGCCGCGCCGGTGACTCCTCCGTTGCGCAGTTTGTGAAGGCCAACGCCTTCCGGATCGCGACAGCGGCTGATTTCATGGAATCAGAGATTGAAAAGAGTCGCAATGAGGTGCATCGTCTCTTATTGGAGCTGGCGGAGGAGAAGAATGCAAGACTTAGAGCAGAGGAGCAGTTGCAGGAAGCAAAGGCTGCTCGCGAGAAGGCGGAGAGGGAGCTTGTAAGATCAAAGAAAGATGCTGATTGCACAGAAGCATTTCTTCTTCAGAAATGGAACAAATCGATGAAGGTATCGTTTCAGAACGCTGTTGATCAAGTTCGGTACTTTTTCCCAGATCTGAATCTCGATTCTGTTGAGTTGGATCATCGCAAAGTTGTAAAGGAAGGTCAATTGGTGGAACCTCACTCAGCATAACCATGAATGAATGAATGTTAGAACTTTTCTTTGTCTTGTTTATTATGCTAATGCTAATTTTGTGCACTTGTTACTGCTATGTATCTATGTTGGTGTATTTTAAGAACTAAGAAAGACAATGTTAGAGCTTCTCATAAGGTAAATAGCTTTTGCAATCCCATTTTCATGTGCATTCGTAATATAATCCTAATCTTGTTGCTCATAAGACGTTCTTTATATGTTCAATTTTTATTGTTAAGATATAAATCTAAACATGACAGGCAGATAACATGTCATGCTTCTTTTTTGTTTTGGCTTGTTAAAAATTTTAGAGTAATTATTCAATTCAGTCTCCAAAAGATTTTAAAATTAGACATTTTAGTCTCAAAAAAATTAATACAAAATTAGACATTTTAGTCTCAAAAAAATTAATACACAGATCAATTTCCAAAGTTTTATTCCGACAGATAAATTAGTTTTTAATTTATTTTTCGGCAGAATGATTATCATATCAGTTTCTAAGAATTTTAAAAATGGATATTTTAGTCCCAAAAAAATATTAATTTCTAAAAATTTTAAAAATGGATATTTTAGTTCCAAAAAAATATTAATGTACAAATCAATCTTCAATATTTCTTTTGACTGTCCAAAATAAAATAAAATTATTATTATTATTATTATTATTATTATTATTATTATTATTAGTTACACAATAATATTGTATTATAATTTTT
>NC_029781.3:65911914-65944079 GCF_000817695.3 Arachis duranensis
TAATATTATTATTATTATATTTTATTTTATTTTTAGATGGAGGACTGTTATGTTTAATGGAGAAAAACGTTAGAAATTGATTTGTACATTAATTTTTTTGGAGGCTAAAATGTCTGTTTTTAAAATCTTTGGAAACTAATATGGGTAATCACTTTGCCGAAAAATAAACTGGGACTGATTGGTCTGTCGAAGTAAAACCTTAAAGATTGATTTGTGTATTAATTTTTTTTGGACTAAAATATCTGATTTTAAAATATTTAGGGATTGATTTGGGTAATTATTAAAAATTTTATGATTTCAAGTCTATTTTAAATCATTAAAAAGAAAATACTTAAAAGTGTGAAAATATATCTTAATTTGAGAGAATTTTACATTTGGGATTCTTTTTCAACCAAAATTTTGTATTACTAGTAGTGTTGAATTGTAATTTTTTTATAAAAAAAGTTATGAAGACAATTTTGATGTATTAAAGATCAAAATTCTAAAAATATTATTTATATATGAGTATAGTATTTATTAAACTCTAAATTTTAAATAAAAAATATTTTTAATTTTAATTTTATTTAATTTTAAATTAAAATAATAATTTATTTAATTCAATATTTATAATAATAAATAAAATTACCGTAATATATAAATTAATAGTTTAATTTATAATTATAATTAATATATGTATTGTCCTTAAATAGAATAAAAAATAATTTTTTAACATAGTTAGCTTAGCCTGCTTGCTTAACTGTAGTATTATTATACTTGATTCTTAGACAGGGACACAGTCTCAAGATTATTTTTTACTATTTCATTCTTAGATGGTGATTATTATGGTGTCTATAAATGTTTGTCTAACTTCTTAGAAGGATTAAAAATCAATATTTAATTTTAAAAGTATAAAAATAAAAAATTATTAAATATTCAAAACTTACCATTTCAAGTAAGTTAGGCAAAAGTTAGGCACCATACCATAGGCATCAAAGAATTCACCTTCTTAGATAAGGACACAAGCTTGCAAAATTATTCTTGACAAATGAGATAAGGTCGCAAAATTATTTGTTTAATAAATGAGATATAAATAGAGACATTATATTCAGAAATATTAAATTTTAATAGAAAGAATATAAAGATACTAATAAAAAATATAATTTATTTTTATTTTTATTTATTTTCTATTATTATATATTTTTTAATTTTTTAAATGACAAAAAATAAACTAAACTTTAATATTTTATTCTAGTTTAATTTATTATTAAATAAAAATATAAAAATATTAATATTTGTATATTTATTTTTTATATAATTATATCTTAATTTCAGTATCTTATGTTATACTATTTTTAGAATTAAATAAAACCCAAAAATCTTCGCAACAAATTGCCAATGAATAATGGTAGGATATGTAAATTCGAATAAGACTTCGTGTGTGTTTAAATTAGAGTTGGTCAAACTTGAGTTTGAATAAAAGTGATTTTGTAAAATTAATTTTGGATAGAAGTGAGTTTATGCCAACATGATTTATGTTTGGCAATTCTATGCTAAAATTGATTTTGATAAAATAAAATTATTTGGATAATATTAATTAAAATCACTTTTAGATAGATAATTAGTTAATTATTAAAAAATATAATATTAAATTATAATATTATTTTTTAATATATTTAATCCTTTTTTATACTTCTTTTAGTATATTTTTTATAAAATTCTATTTTAGTTTGTTATAAATTTTTTAATAAAAATTAATATTTATTTATTAAATTAAAAATAACATATAAAATAATATATTTTAGTACTTTTTATGAGTACCCTTAATAATCTTATTTTGTTTACTGTTTTGGATTTTAACTTTTTACTAATTATGTTTTTATTATTATTTATGATTAATTTTTTATTTAATTTATCATTTTCAATAAGAACAATAATACATATTATAACAAATTAGAATAATAAACAATGAACAATAATTATAATAATAAATTTTACAATGTCAAAAAAAATATTCTATAATTTTCTATTAATATCATTTTTAATAAGATCAATCATTCATATTATAATAGAATTACAATAACAAATTTAATAAAAGAATCAAAATATAATAAAAAGTACTAAAAATTGAAAAAAAATTAAAATATTTAAAATGACTTGAAATAAATATGAAAAATTCTTTTGGAAAAAATCAATAATGATCATTAAAGGTGAACTCACGTTGAAGTGAACGCAGAAGCAATAATTTTTTGCTTCCAGTAAACGTGCTTTTTTGACACTTTGTCAATTTATTGTTTAAAAAGAAAATGAAAAGAAAGAGAAAAGAAAATGAAAAGAAAAATGATTATTTTTTATTGTTTGGTTGAGATCTTGAAAAGAGAAATAAGAGAGAAAGAAGAAGAGATGGAAAAAAAGCAGTAGAATCCATTACTTTTTTTTCTCTTCAATATTAGAAAAAAATAAGAGAAAACTATTTCTCTCTCTTTACTTCTAATATTACCCCTTTTACTTTTTTTTAATATATTTTATAATATAAGTATAAAATTATCTTTCTATAACATTTCTTTTTTTATTTTCTTTCTATCCAAATACATCTAAGAAAAATAAAAATTCACTCTCAATTTTTTTCTTTCTTTTTTTTTCTATTTTTTTCTCTATTGTTTTTCTTCCAATCAAACATAATTTTAAATGAATAAATTTTGTTTTAATTTTACACTATTTTATTATGCTGAATTTGAATATGACCAAAATAATGAACTTCATATATTTAATAATTTTAAAATATTTGCATAATAATACATCTTTACTTTAATATAATAAAAAATTTAAGAATATATAAATTATTTTTGTAGAAGGGGATAATGAAAAAAAAAGTGAAGTTTATTACAAATTAAAAAAAACAAATTAAAGTACTTAGCATAAATAGAAAACAAATTAAAGTACTCCATACAATATTTTGGGAGTGGATTTTTTTCAATAAAAAAATTAGATGGTATTAATTATGATCTTTTATTTTTTATTATTTTTTTATATTTAATTTTGATCCTACTTATAAAATTGACGATAAAAAATCACATTATATTTTCTCAAATGTTAAAAAAAAACTGGGGAGAATGTATTTTTCAATATCTCTTCAACCCGGTCATTTGCCAACCCTTTTGGCCGCCTCTGAACCTGGCCAGAGAAAGTATTATTTAGTCCTAGTATATTCTATTTTCACAACTGTTAAAAGTATAATTAATTTGTTATAATTACTTATACAATAACTTTTATAAATAAATATAATTTAAAATAATTGTATGAGTATACCAAAGTACATCATTTTAATAAGAGTAAAAAGTGTTAAACTTTGAAATTTGAAGTAGTTTGAACATAGAAAGTACATGGCTTCATAATTTCTTCTTTTTCTTTTTGTTCACTTTTCAGTTTTGGTACTTATTAGTTATTTCACCTATTTGGATATTTCTCTCTCCATTCTTTCAAAAAGTGTAGTGTGTTCAANTTTCGATTTTGACAGAAAATATTAATCAAACGTATATTAATGATCTCAATTTCATGAAAAAAATATATTTTTTGTTGTGAATTACTCTTAAAATTTATAGATTATATCCAATAAAAATGTAAAAAATAATAATTATAAAAAATTAAAAGTAAGAAAGAATAAGTATAAAAGATAAAAACTTAAAAATTGTAAAAATATATATTAAAATTATAAAAATTGACAAGTATTTAAATAAAAATGACTAAATTTAAATAACAGAAAAAAAAGACAAAATTAAAATGATTAAAAGAAAAATAGTCTCTCAATATTTATATAGACTTATTACTCATGTTTTTGTATGTTAGTGTGACTAAAAATTATTAGAGTGAATGAGTTTGTGAAAGCATGAAAATTTTTTAATTTATTGAAACTAATTATATTTATTGAAAAAAAATCCTAACCTAATTGGTATAACGTTAAAATTTAAATAAACTTACACTTCGAATAATCTTAGATCTCAAACAAATTTATATTTTAGGGTAAAATATATTTTTTGTTCTTGAAGTTTGACAAAAATTTTAAAAATATTCTTAAGTTTTATTTTGTTTCAATTTTGTCCCAAAAATTTTCGATTTGCATCAAATATACCACTGACGACTAATTTTTCAAAAAATTTAAGATCAATTCAACAACAATTTCATATGAATAACCCTCAATACAAGCAAATTAAACATAATTTTCATGCATTATTATTAGATTTGTATTAAATTTTTTGAAAATTTAGCCATCGATGATATATTTAATACAAATAAAAAACTTTTGGAACAAAATTAAAACAAAATAAAAAGTATACTTTTACCAAAATTGAAAACTTTTAGAAATATTTTTAAAACTTTTACCAAACTTTAAAAATAAAAAGTATATTTTATCCTATATTTTAAATAGTCAAGATCCTTAAACAGATTTGAACACCAAATATTAAAATATTTGACCACGAAACTTAATAAATGAGGCTGATTAATTTGGTTATGGAAGTGGTGGGTGTGTTGTCCTGGGTTATGGGATGAGGAGGAGCTATACCATTATGTGGGACAGCTTTTTTGGTCGGAGTTGTTGATAAGAAATCGGACCCAACGATTTCCTTTTTTGGCTTTCCTTGAGCAAATCGGAGGGTCCGTTTTGCATGGAGAGGAGAGACGAAATTAACATGAAGGAAATCGGTCCCTACGACTTGTACATGCAGAAAGTTTATTTTTATATTCCTTGAAGGTAATCGCAAGGTCCATTTTCTTTGTTAACGAAAACTTGGAGTTGGGGTGAACAACTCGCTGGGTCCGAGTTGTGGAGGAAATTTTTTTTTATTTTCACTTAACGAAACCGGATGGTCCTTTTTCATTATTATATAGTTTATTTGAATTAGGGTTGAGAAGTCCCTTGGTCCGATTTGTGTGTATATATATACACTTGCGAAGGTTTGCAAATCTTAGTCCGCCGACCAGTTCTAACATTATTCATCTTCTTCGACTTCTCTTCTTCTTTCTCATGGTTTGTCACTGAGCTGGTTGGGTTGGAGAGAAAAAATTGATAGTGAAGTATTTGTGTTTATTTAGTTGAGTGAGAAGAATAGATGATAGAGTCCTTTTGAAAGTGTATTATTTTAGTCAGATTTTGTTGCAGACACTTGAAGGAGTAAAATTTGTTTGTGAAGATCTGTTGAATGTTGTTATTCCATTTACAATTTCATTTGAAGAGCTTAAAGGTATGATTTGTGAGAAGATTGATTCGGAGATGTCAAGAAAAATATCATGTATTTTATACAGATATCCTGTACTAGTGTTTGGTGGATTCGTTCAATTTCAGACGAAATATATAACGGACGAAGCGAGCATGCATGAGATGTTTTCAATGTATATTGAAATTCGTGCTCAAATCTCATTCATCGAGTTGTACATTGAATTCGAATAATCTGAGGCCGACCGAAATATTTTACGGGAAGACTACAACAGTGACAGTGAAGAAGAGTTCGAAAGTAATTACGAATTTGTTAGTCCAGATGGAGTTGAAGATCAAGATGACGACAATGTGGCTCCGAATGTGACAAATGCTGCAAATGCACTCGCAAACGAAGTGCCATTTGAGGAGCCATCTTTCATGCGAGTTTTGGATTTGGAAGCCATGAATGCTCCGGAGTTTCTGGACTATATGAGTGCAGGTACTCGTTTAGCATGTGTAAAATAGTTTATTTAGTCAAGTTTAAGCTAAAATAGTTAATTATGGTTTATTTATGAATGAGTAATTATTATAGTATTTATGAGAGTATTTAGGCGATTAGTAATTATTTTAAGTTATTTAGTTAATTTGTATTTATTTCGTGATTTAGCTAATTAGGGTTTATTATTGAGCATTTGTTATAGTATTTACTTTTAGTTGTTTAGGTGATTACTATTTATTTTTAGTTAGTTAGTTAATTTGTATTTATTTGTTTATTTAGTTAATTAGTTTTATTATAGTATTTATGAAGTTATTTGGAAGATTAGTAGTTTTTTTTAGATATTTAGTTAATTTTTATTAATTAACAGTATGTATTAATGTGTTTGTATTTTTGTTTAATTGAGACTGAGATAATAACGTAATGTATAGCTTACTTATATCATTGTTGATGTTGTGAGTATTGATTTAATATTTTATTTTGGTCATTAAACAGTCGTGTGTTAAAAAACTTATGGTATGGCTGTCGTCCTGGCAGAAGTTTCTTTTGTCGCAGATGGTGAATTCGCTGTAGGAATGGAATTCAGTTTCACGAAAGCTGTTATTAAGGCGATGAAGGAGTATACCCTCCGAAGATCTGTAAACTACCATGTGTATGAGTCAGAGCCGTTGACATTTTATGCGAAGTGTACATAGTATGGGTCAGGGTGTGATTGGCTTATAAGAGTCAGCATGATCAGCAGAAAGTACTGTCGGGTTATTAGGAGGTACAACGGCAGTCACACTTGTACCAGAGCAACCATCTCCCAGGATCATTCAAAGCTGGATTCAAATACAATTGCAGAAGCCATTAAGCCGTTGGTTGAGGCCGACCCATCTTTAAAGGTGAAATCAGTTATTGCAAAAAGTGCAGTCGAAGTTTAACTACACCGTTAGATATCGAAAAGCATGGTTGGCTAAGCAGAAGTCAGTTGAGAAAATATTTGGAGGTTGGGAGGCATCCTATGAAGCATTGCCCATATGGTTCGAGGCCATGTGTCATAAGGAGCCATCAGCTGTCGTGCATTTTGAGACTATGCTAGCATATCAAGGGGATGACCTGGTAAGTGATATCTGTGTATTGCATCGAGTCTTTTGGAGCTATTACCCTTGCATTAGAGCATTCAGACATTGTAAGCCAGTTGTCCAGGTGGACGGGATTCACTTGTATGGAAAGTATAAGGGTTGCTTGTTAGTGGCCGTTTCGCAGGATGGTAACAACAATATCGTCCCGATTGCATTTGCTATTGTCAATGGAGAAACTTCTAATGCGTGACACTTTTTTCTTAGTAACCTGCGTCAACATGTTGTAACTCGGGATGGTGTGGGGTTTATATCAGACCGACATGAGTCGATAAATGCAGCTGTTGAGCGCAGTCACGGAGCTTGGTCACCTCCTAGAGCTTTCCACATATTTTGCATCAGGCATATAGAGTCAAACTTTCTGAGGAAATTCAAGGCACGGTACCTGCAAAAGCTTGTCGTCAATATATGTAACATTAATTACTTCAACGTTTGTTACTAATGAAACTGCGATTAATCTAAACATCGTGAATCACACTCACTTTGAATGGTATATGATATTGTGTAGGATATTCGAGGACTATTCGGGAGTATGAATTGCGTTACCAGCGTTTACGAGAGTGGGGTCAGGCGTACACTAATTGGTTAAACCGTATTTCCGTGAACAGTATGCGTTAGCATTCGATGGTGGTTACCGATGGGATCACATGACGATTAATATAGTGGAATGCATAAACTCAATCTTGAAGGGTGCACGCAATCTCCCCATCACTGCACTTGTGAAGGCAACATTCTACAGACTTAATGAGTTGTTCACAGGTAAAAGAGCCGAGGCGGAGGCTTGGATTAATGCTGGCCTTGTTTTTTCTGAGCATGTGACCTCCAAACTTCATGCAAATCAACTTGCATCAGAAAACATTCAGGTTAATTACTTCGACAGGCAGAATGAGGCCTTCGAAGTGCGTGAGATGCCAAATGGAGTGGAGTATGCTATTGATCTCCGTAATCAAAGATGTGACTGTGGTGAGTTCTAGGTGGATCAGATTCCTTGCCGGCATGTGTTTGCTTGTTGTGCAAATCAACGACTAGATTGGCAGGTATATGTGCATGATGTTTATAAGATGGACCAAGTTAGATGTGTTTATCGGGCTAGGTTTAGGCCACTCGAGAATCCAATTATGTGGTCTTCTTACACTGGTCCTCGCTTCGTACCAAACCCGTACATGAGACGTGTTGCCAAAGGTCGGCCCAGGATGACCAACTTCTTGAATGAGATGGACACACGAATGTTACGGCGTCCGAGGCGATGTAGGCAATGTGGGGCTGAGGGACATAGTCGTAGTAGATGCCGTCAGGGCGGAGGTCCTAGTACTGCCCCTAACACGCAGTAGATTTATATGATATTTGAAACAATGTAACTTATGTCAATGTACTTTCTCATAATAGACTCACTATAACCTATTTCAATGCACTTTATGATAATTTAATCATCGTACGCATAGGGCATGTACTTTATGATAATAGAATCATTGTAACCTATGTCAATGCACTTTATGATAATCGAATCAACTGTTACCTACCTCAATGTACTTTATGATAATAGAATCATTGTGAACTATGTCCAAGTAAAGCATCACATAGAAAGTCATCATACATATAATAGTCAATGAAATTCAGGAACATCAACTGAAACATACAATACTTAGTTGGTATTTAGGAAACTTCAGTCATACATAAATATTACATTGTGTCCATGACAAAAGATAACTGATACATACATAAATCTAACTACACCACAACTACTTTCTCGCTTTCCACTTTCCAAAGGTGACTATGTTCTTGCATTTCTTTGCGGTCTTTTTGAACACGGACGGAGTAAATCGACTCGCACTACGACGCGATGGATTAATCCTGAGGTTGTAGCCCTTTCTTGTCTCATCTGGAGTACGGGTGCCACCTACGTAAAAAAATCAAACCAAAGAAGTATATAGTATGATCAACCGTAACTAACAGGCCATACATGAACATAAAACAATCAAAACAAGGAAGTATATAGTATGATCAACCGGAACAGGCAGGCCATACATGAACATAAAACAATAAAAAATAAGGAAGTATATAGTATGATCAATCGTACCCACCAGGCCATACATGAACATAAAACAATCAAACCAAAGAAGTACATAGTATAATCAACCGTAACCAACATAGCATACAAGAAAGTAAAGCGTTGTTGTACCTGCATCATTACGAGATTCTTCATCTTGGTCCATGTCGTCATCTTGTTCCTCATCCTCCTCGTCTTCCTCGTCTTCCTCGTCATCTGGCTCATCCACTAAGTAATCATCAGTCTCATGCTCAAAAGTGTTAGCATTTTCATCAATCAGAGTCATCGAAACACGCTCCGAATTTTGACTATTTAGGACTCCTCGACCGCCCTCACTCCTACTAGAATCACCAGATACAAACCCTCCAGAAGCACCCGAGTAGGTATAAAATGGATACCTCACGTCTAACAAATGCCTACCCGACATGAACCCAGGCTGATGGCTATATTGTGCTTGGCCGGCATCTGAGGCCATGAACCCAAGCAACTGGCTAAAAGAACCTCCCTCTCCTGAGTCATACTGTGGCTGATGTATTGGGAATGACGTAGGAAACTGTATCTGAGGTACATATTGGCTTGTCTCTTGAGGTTGCACTACTGGCGGTGAAGGTGGAGGTGGAGGTGGAGGGGCCGGTGACTGTGGGTGTTGCTCTTCATTTTCATCATCCATAACCTGGTCACCCTCAACGTCCTCTTGGACCACAAGATCCGACAAATTCAAGTGATGGCCATACTTTGAACGATACCAGTACATATAAGTGTCTAATGGCTGCTGCGGAGCCATGGGGTCCTCAGTAAGAATGTGATTGTACCTGTTTGTCCACTGCATAACCCAAAATGAATGAGTCGTGGCTGTGGCCCAATTCTGATTCTTAGGACCAATTAACACTTTCCCGTGTGCCCGGTCTAGACTCCATTCCTGATGAGGAACTCCCTGAACGAAACCAAACTGTCGTCTAAATCTGTCGGTGGCATGCCATTCAATACACTCAAAAGATACCAAAGGGACCATTGCACTCCAAATCACCGAGTGCATGTAGACGTCCGCGGGAATTATGTCCGGATCAACACGATCAACAGAATATGCAACCCACAAAAACTGGTAACAATAAAGCAAAAAAATAATTAAAATCTAAACAACTAAATCACTAGACGTGACCCAAATACAACGGTAGTGCAAACACACCTGGCCTTCCTGAAGATCATCGAAGGCCTTCCTAAAATGAGCAAGCTTAAGATATCTATAGACTCGGTCTCCACGCTCCCAGTTACGCCACCTAATATAACGCATCTCATTAACACCATTGGATTCTAAATATGAAAATAAAATGTAAATGTAAGATCGTGTTACCTGTTTGCAAGCGGGAAACTGCGAGGTTCTCTAGGAACTGGCGCTAGATACGGTAGCCGCATCCAAGCCCAACATAGTAGAAGTGTTAGTGGTCCATCTATTTCCTTACAATCAAAACGTGATGCCCTGCATAAACTCCTGTACAGGTGTGCCAGGCATGCTGATCCCCAGCTGTACTGTCTAATACTAGCAAAATCACTGAGCAGAGGTAGAAACTTCCAGTGCACAGATGCCTCAGTCTTGTCTCCAAACAAGATCGTACCGATCAACAACATGATGTGGCACTTGATGTACACCTGTATACTATTTTCATCACTCAACTGTAACCGTTCTTTTAAATCCCGTAGCCACGTATGTCTTATGCCGCTTCTTCAACACTGCGACTTTAAGGGTGCGACCCCAAATTGGTTTAGACACTCCGCCTCTAAGGCTTCGAAACTACTCAAAGTCATCCCTGTAACTGGAAGACCGTCGGTTGGAAGACCGAATATCATAGCCACGTCTTCCCGTGTCACGGCACATTCACCAACCGGAAGGTGAAAAGTATGTGTGTCCGAGTGCCACCTTTCCACTAAAGTGTTTACCAGTGCTTTCTGACATTGAACAACCCCAATCTGGGCGACATGGTAAAAATCAGTAGATCGTAAATGCTCCTCCACCCTCTCATTGTACCGATCCGGCGGGACAGGGTAATCACATGTTAACATCCGTTTACCCTGCACACGCATAGCAAAATCACGATTGTTATTACACAACTATTATACACAACATAAAAATATCTAATTAAAACATATAATTTTACTATAATACTAAAACCTCCCCTAAAATAACATATTTCTATCAACATTATTCCAAAAAAATGATTCCACAAAAATTAAAGAATGAAATTATTACAGTTAATTAATTAATTTTTATTACTAATATTATTACACAGAATTAAAAACAAGTCATTCTTATTACTAATCTACTATATTGAAAAAATTCTCCACAACACTCCATTAATTATATTTAAGCACACGTATTCCTAACTATTATTTAAATATATAATCCTACATTGTTAAAACTAATTATAACAAGTAACTACTTAACTCTAATTTATAATATTATTAAAAAAATTTATAAACAAGTCATTTTTAACACTGATCTATTATATTAGAACAAAATTGTAAACAAGAATTAATTATACTTAAACACACTTATCTAAATATCATTCAAATTCTTCTTCCTAAATTTTTAGAATTAATTATTATTCTTAACTAGTTAACTATAATTTCTACTATTGTTAAAAAAAATTCTAAAAAACTATTTTTTTATTTCTAATCCAATATATTTACCAACCACATAACTACTTAACTATAACTTCTAATATTACTCCAAAAATTTTTAAAAAATGCCTGTTTTATTTTTAACCTATTATATTATAAATCATTTTAAACAACAATCAACTGCATATACATTTTTCTTATATATTTATTTCTAAATTTCTATCAATAAAATTATAAACTCAGTCATTCTCAGTGCAAGTTGTAACAACAATAATTTTAACTAAATTTTACATCTAATAATTAGAACTATGAAATATTAAAAAAATTAACAAATTAACTTACATAATCAGAATAGTTGAGATATTTTACAATGTGAAGCTTTGGTCGATCAATCTTTTTTAGTTTTGATTTATGGGACATTTTCAAATTTTTTCCACTAGTCCACGGATGAGAAGCAGCAAGCTTTCAGGTTTCAGGGAGGAGGAAGATGGCATGCAACTCGGTGGGTGGGAAAGAAAGGGGAAAGTGAGTTCACGAAGGAGACTTGTGGAGTTAAAGTGGGTACCGTCCTGGGGAGCTATGGGCGTGCGACGCGTGGAGAACTCTTGCACAAATCGGACGGTTCGCATGGTTTCTGCAAGTCTCTCGGTCCGATTTGTTTATGGCAAATCCCTCGGTCCGATTTGTATGTGAACTGACATCATACGCATGTAAAGCTCTCCTCCCCTCCATAACGCCGTCCAGCACCTACTTTGACTCCATAACTAAATTAATTTCCGAATAAATGACGACAAAACTTAATAATAAATTTTGGCACAACACTCTCATTTGGTCCCACTTTTTCTTTCTCCAAAAAGTTAATTATACAACTCTTGGAATACAACTTATCACTCTTTTCTACCAAATAGCATGCCAAATATGCAAAGGAAAAAGGATTGAAAATAGCAAAACTATGTGTCATTGTTTATTTTTAGTTTGCATAATAAATGTTTTTTCTGATTTTTTTAATCCCAATAAAAATTATTATAGTCAATTTTTTTTAATAGAGTGAAACCTTGCATTTTTACTGGGATTCAACTAATAAATTCATTAATGAGAGGTGGAAAAGGCATTTCCCTCCTGTTTGCTTCAGAGGCGTGTTCTTTAAGGTAATTGATATAAAGAGTATTGGCTATTCCTCTTCTCTTTAACCCTAAGGTGAGAGTGAGAGTGAGAGTGGGTTTCATTAATTGGAAGATGAAATCAAACTCCACAGAAAAATTTGGTACTAACTGGGACTGGGTGGACCCTCAAGTCTTAAACACACAGTCCTCCATCACCAATCCTCCCAACCTCAACCCTTTCAACTTCCTTCAACCCACACTTGATTCCTCTACTGTTTCATTTCTACCTTGCACTCCCTCTGAGCGCGTTTGTTTCTCAACCCTTCATCTCCATGATCATAACGATGATTTCTTCTACCTCTATGAGATCATCTTCACCCACTTCGGCCTCAGACTTCCTTTCTCCGATTTCCAACTTCAAATCCTAAACGCCATCAATGTCGCTCCCACTCAACTTCACCCCGAAGCTTGGGCCTTTGTCATAAGCTTCGAGAATCTCTGTCAATCCTTTCGTCTTGCTCCCAGTGTTGCCGCTTTCTTCTACTTCTTTCAGGTAGTTAAAGAGAAGGAAAAGATGAGTTGGGTTTCCATTCGTGCGCATGAAGGACAAACCAAAATCCTTGTTTTCGACAAGTGGTACGCTAACTTCTCGAACCAGTTCTTCCGAGTTGAAGGTAGAAGAGGCTCAGCACTTCCCTTCTTCGTGGGTGAAAACAAGAAGCCAAAGTTTCCACTGTACTGGACTCGGATGATACAGTCTCCCAAACCACCTCAATCTTCAAGCTTGTCTCCTTCGGAGAAAGACTTGGTTGATAAACTCCAAAGATTGAAAGAACCATTCCAATGTGCCTTTTACTTTCCCCTTAACACCAATGCGCCTCTCAAAATAAGCCCTTTGCGTAAGCGCATTTAAATATTTCCGTTTCGAACTGTGATTATAACTTTATCTGCTTGGCTACCATATGGTCTAAGTGCTGTTTGTTGCAGATGCCCCTAACTCAAATGGAAGAAGATCAAAACAGGTAGTTGAAGTGACAGGGGGAGTTGAAAAGAGGAAGCAGTTTGTCACATCTACCCCTGAGCAGAGGAAAAATCAAAGGGTGTTGGTGGAGAATAGTCCTACTTCTACTCCGCCTCCGCCTCCGCCTCCGCCGGTGGTCAATTCAGATATGGAAGAGACGGGTCATTTGTGTGGTTTTGAAGGGGATGGAGCAGGGCTTCCCTCCTGCGTCCAGGGTCACGCATTGGATTCCAATGGTCTCATCAGCCACAGCATGGGACACGTGGATCTTGGTAGCTTTCTGCAGGGACTATTTCTGCAAGGCATGGAAGTGATTCAGAAACGGGTCTCCCAACTTGAATCTGAGCTGAATGAGGAGAGAAGCGCCAGAAAGAAAGCTGAGGGTAAGGTAGCAGAAATGAAAAAGGAGCTTGCTCGGTGTGAAGGGGAGCTTGCCTCCGCAAGAAGAGATTGTGAAGCACTGCATGAAATCCAGCAAGTCTTGAGAAGGATCAGTACTACTACTACTACTACTACTACTACCATGAGTCAAAGAGATTAGAGGCCTAAAGAAAAGCCTTATATCATTATTTTGTAGAAAGACCATGGTTTTACTTAACCAGTACTCTTTATTTATTTTTGAAAGAAAGAATTGTTCAAAAATGATTTGATGGCAAGTATGGCCTGTCTGATTTTGTTACACTACTAATTGATACAAGTAATTGACATATCTACTTTTCTTGACCATTTTGAATATGTAATATGTTAATTGCCATATTGCACCTTACATTCTAGTTGAGACATCTAATGCTGTTGCTATGGAGGATTTGTATCATCTGTGGCATCTCGTGCTGGACATGGGGATCTCCCTTGGACAATGATGACAGATCGCTCCTAAGATAGAGAACAGAAGGTATGATATAGTTTGCTTATTTCCCTAATATGTCGAGTTTTATTCCCTAGTTCGTTTTCAAATTATGATAATTTTGACATGCTCTGATGCAATTGAAGTTTGTGTCAATATAAGGTCTTGTGTTTTCTTGCAACTTATCACTTCAGATAGATATGCCTCCTTTCTTTGTAGTCACTCATTAAAAATCGGGAAAAATTATTACTGGTCAAATGTGGGAAGTTCAGGTGTTTCAGTTCACTTTGTTCTAATTAATGGATGACAAATTATGGCTTCAATAAGTGATCTGTTTGTGAGGTGAATTTTTTAAAATTTTCATTTGCTGATATTATATTATTTCATTCGCAAAGAAGGAGAAAAAAGAGTTGGCTATGTTAGGGGATAACATATTTGAACATCTCCTGCCCAGTCAAGTTTGCAGTACAATATCTGCACATAGAAAACTTGCAAGATTTGGATATGCCTAATCCTTTAGTAAAAAACTTGTGTGAGCCTGTATGTACCATGACTTTGTGCAGTTTTTGTTCCGTCGTTGATCATGTTCTTGGTTAAATCAAGTTCCAAACTTGTCAACTTTTGGTCAACAACGGAAGATGTGTTTGGTAAACACGTTGAAAATACAAGAAGCACGTTCAATCTTCTTGAACTATGTAATTTTTGTTTGGCTAACCTTTGTTTTTTTTTCTAAATGGGAACATGATTGTAAGTTTAAATTGTCATTCACCAAAAGTAACAAATTGTAACTTTTATGTTTAGCGTTCACTTGGTAAATTAAAAAATTAATTAATATTCTATCAATTTTGCCGTACAATCTCATTTTCAATAAAAGATACCAAAACAATCATCAGAATTGTTGAATGTTTTTTTGATGGCTATACTTTACAAACATTTTTTTGATGGCTATACTTTACAAACATTTTTTTAATATTATTATCAGTACTCTTTGTTAAGTTTTAATTTTTACAATTTTTTATTTATTTTTCTTGTTAATAGTATAAATATTTTTATTTAAATATTTTTTTATGTTCACTTATGTATATTATTATATTTTTTTAATAGAATGTTTAATATTCATTGTTTGTATAATTTTTTTAATTATTTTTATTAATATGTATTTTTTTATGGAATTTTATTTTTTATTTGATTTTGTATATTTTTTACTGTATGTTCTTAAATTAGTATATATTTTATTTATTATTGTTAATTTTTATAATATAAATTTTATTAGAAACATATAATTAAATACAAAAAGAGTACTAAAGAAAAATACTAACAAATTATAACTAAAAGAGTACTTAAATTTTAACACATAAATTTAAGTTCTTTTCAAAAGAAATTATAGTAAAAAAAGTGTTAAAATAATATATTTTTGAATGATGTAATCCAAACAACATTTATTTTATTATAATCTATTTTGATACAAAATTACCAAACATAAATCACATTAATACCAACTAATTTTTTATCAAAATCAAGTTCGTAAAATCAATTTTATACAAATTTTTGTTTGCAAACTCTAATCCAAACATACACTAAGTTTCCAAGCTAAATGGCATTTGTCCAAATATTTACTATTCATTTGTTTCGATTATTTTGATAAAAAAATATTTTTTCAATGAAAAAAAAGATCTTTTTATTGTTTAGTGTATTTGACAAATTTCAACTAAAAGTACTAGAAAAATTAAAAAAATATATTTTTTGAGAAGCTCTAATTTACATTTTTTTAAAAATTTTTTTTTTAAAAAATATGTTTTTCATATAATAAATAAACAAAAAGTACTTTTATATTATTATATCCAAACATAATTGATAGATAAAAAGATCTTTTTGCATGAGATATCTAAACATAAAATTACATTTACTTTTTCATAAGATCTTTTAAAAAAAGATAACTCGAAAAAAAATCTTTTTAAGAAGCTTACCCAAACAAGTCCGTCTTATTGTGCTATTTATCAAAGTCAAGTTCACTGAGGTAATTGGCAAAATAATTTAAAGAAAATGAAAATTTAAATCATCATTAATTTTATAATTTATGTAAGATCCATGATTTTCGAAAATATTATTATGACTTAATTTTAATTTATTTATTCATTAAAGACTTTATTTTTAGAAATTATTTTATTAAAAGTAATTAAATCGAATTTTGATAATTAAATTAAAAATTTTACTTAATTTTATAATTATTGAATAATTTTATATATTTAAATTATACAGCTTAACAGTTGTAAAAGAATAAAAATTTTATACAATTTAGTTAAATAATAGAGATTCTAGAATTTTAATTTTAATTTTTATAAACAGAAAATAAATTATATTATTTTTAATTTTAAATTTGAATACTTAATTAAAAACTGATTAGTAAATTGACAATTAAAAGCTAATTTTAATTTTCTTGATGCCATCATCACAATGGCTTCTAGCTTCTTCTTCTTCACTCTGAGCACCGCCATCGCCGAGTTGCTTCGTCTTCCAGCCTTCATGGTCGCCGTCGCTAGGTTGCCACAAATAGGGGGATTGGGAAAAGAGAGGGAGTTTGTATCAGTTGCTGCTGTTGGAGGGCAGGACCGTCATGGAAAAGGGTTGAGCCATTACTGTCATGCCTCAATCGCCGTCGATTTGCTGCCGCTGTTGTTGTTGAAGGTCGTCGCCATCGCTAGAAAAGGGGAAAGCAAGCGAGAGTGACGCCGGAGAAGGGGTTTCCACCGTTGGCAGTCCCTGCTAGATTCCACTGTAGAGAAAAGAATGATGCGAGGAGAGAGGGAGACAAGGCCGGGTGAGCCAAAGGAGCCACCATCCTTGCCGTGCTGCCACAGTCGCCGGTGAGTCATGCACCGCCATCAGAGTCGAAGATAGCACCAACCTTCTTCTTCTGGTTTTGATTCTCTTATTCTTGAACCTGTAAGCTTTAATCCTTACTCTACTTCCATTTTGTTTCTTAGTCTTTTTCTGTTCTGAGCAAGGAAAACCTATGTTTCTGTTTAACACTGCTGCTCTGCCTTCCCTATTTGCTGATGGAATTATCATAGGTGATAGTATTAATGGTACTAACAAGCTATTAGAGTTGCTGCCACTGCTGAAAACAACAAAGAAGGGATCATCACGTTTAAATTCAACGGGTTCGACTAACTGAGGTAGGGGCGCTTTTCTTAAACTTGTTTTACTTTCTAGAGTTGTTATAAATTGATATTAATGCGTAAAATACATTTTTGTGATTTTGTAAGTCTTATGAATTGAATTGAGTTGCTTTGGATGAATGAGATTATTAGTTCGATTAATTGATTGATCGATTGAGAAAGTTGAATATTCTGATTGGTTGACTGATGTTGTTAAAGTGGTTTTCTTTGAATTATTGGAAGAGATTTAATATTGGCATTTAGTTTAATTTTGGAAATGATTTGATTTTAAAACAAATTTGGAAAGGGCTTGATATTTGAAAATGGTTTGTTTATTGAGAATGATTTTCTATTTTGGAAATGATTTGAAAAGGGTTTGAGGAATGGTTTAGTTTGAAACTGTTTGAAAAGACCGAGAATTCTTAATTATTGATTGATGCTGTTGATTGAAGTTGGTTTAAATTGCGATTTATAGGATTGGTTGATTGAATTTTGGATTTTGTAATTTCCTTGGGTTGAGTGTTGTTGTTGTTATAACGGTAATTGGAAGTGATTTGAATGATTAACAGGCGTTTGGTTTGGTTTGGTTGGGACCCAAAAAGGGTGGCAGAATCCAAGTTTTAGATGAGATGCTGCCGAAATTTTATAAAATTGGAAGTTTCATTTGAAGTAATTATTTAAAAATATTTGGTTTTAAACATTATATGTTTTAAGATTGATTTATTCATCAACGAAAGAATTATGTTTTGAATTGGGGTTGTTGATTAACAGAAAGGAAAGAAGGATTATGAGGATTGACTTTGAGATTTGATTTTGAAATGAATTTGGAGATGAGATATGGATTGACGAATAATGATGATATTGAGAATGACTTAGATATTGATGAATGTTGAATGAATTATTCATATGGCTTATAAATTTAAATTATCTGAGACACGAGTTTCCCTGAGTAGACGCAGTGGCTTGCCACTACTTACTTCAAGTTGAGACTTGATACTCTGTTGACCCTATGACGTAAGGGTGACCGGGCACTTATAAATTCCTGGAAATGGTACCCCCATTGAGCAATTTGATATATATCGGACTTGTCGGATTGGCTGTATGATTACTGGATTTCACTACCCACATAATATAATGAATCCATTCTTTGAAAAACACACCAAATTGTCGTCAAGTAATAACCCACAGTGGAGTGAGATCGTATCCATACAGATTGATTGATCGAGCAGTTTTAGTTAATGAGTTAATTAGTTAAGCTGATTAGAGTAGAGTATTGATTACTGAAAATTAAATTGCAGAATTGTAAAGGACATGAAAGTAAAGGGAAGCAATAAAATGCAGAAATATAGATGGCAAGAGTGTAAAGAACAGAAATGTAAATGACTGAATTGTAAATGGGAGTAGGGAATTAACAGAATGTAAAAGAAAGCTATAAAGAATGTGGAAGATAAGAATAGGGGAAATTCATTGGGATTGGGAGATGTTGCTCTCTTTGGATTAAATTCAGCTCATCTCATCTTCAATCATGCAACTCATTGCCCTCTTGGCAATCATGATTGATTGAGTCCCAATCCCTTGGTAACTCAGTCTCTCAAATCTTGATAATCAGCCAATTCCTTGGTCTAGTTGCTCGTGAAGAGAGATATGCTTGGTTCCTGATTATACCACACATCATCATAGATCCAAATAATGGGTAGATTATATGTCACCATATCCAATCCCAAAACTCAAATTCTACTCAAGTGTGAGAACGGATTTCAAGCATGGTTTCATGATTCCTTTTCCAAGGTTCCCATGAAACCCATTTTGCATTCAACCTCTTTCCCAAGATGATTGAACACTAGCATGAAGAACGAAATTCTTTCTAGCAAATCAAAGAGAAGATGAAGAGAAGAAGAAATTCACTATCATTAATCCATCAAGTACAACAGAGCTCCCTCTCCCAATGAGAGGGAGTTTAGCTACTCATAGCTTAGAGAAAAGCACAAGAGATAGAAGAGATGAAGTGTAAAGTAAAACTAAAACTAAACTTGCCAATGCCAACCCAATCCAAATCCTCTTGGCAGTACTTCTAGGGGTTATTTATACTACTCCTATCACTAGAATTAAGAAAATACAAAAGAGAAAAGAAAATTAGATTTGAAGGGAAAAAGAAAACTCAATAAACATGACCCTCAGCCTTGGTGTGTGGTTGGCGTTTAAGTGGCGTGCCACGCCTAGCAATTGAATTTGGCTTGGCGCGCCACGCCCAGCTCTTCAAGTGGCACGCCCCATGTATTGGCATCCCTGGCGTGCCACGCCTTCGAGCCCAAGTGACATGCCTAGGGTCTTCTTAGAACCTTGGTTAGCCTGGCGTGCCACGCCTTCGAGCCCAAGTGGCACGCCCAGGGTCTTCTTAGAGCCTTGGTTAGCCTGGCGTGCCACGCCTTTGAACTCAAGTGGCACGCCTAGGCTCTTCTCTCTTGCTCCTTTTCTCTGGAACTTTGAACTGGCGTGGCACGCCCATTGTGTGCTCTTCATCCATCCTCTCTAAAATTTTATACTGGCGTGCCACGCCTAGGTGTATGCTGTACCTTTGTCTCTGGGAATCATAACTAGCGTGCCACGCCCAGCAGGTGGTGTGCCACGCCCTTTGTGTGGTTCCTTGTTTCAGTGGATGGCGTGCCATGCCCAGCATTCAAGTGGCACGCCCAGTCTTCTTCTTCTTGGTTGCTTGAGTTGGTGTGCTATGCCTTCGAACCCAAGTGGCACGCCCGAGTTAGTGATTGGTGCTGGCGTGCCACGCCTTCGACCTCAAGTGGCACGCCCAGCTTTGGTACTTGGCCTTCTTAGCATTGGCGAGCCACGCTTGGGACCCAAGTGGCACGCCTAAGTGAGGATGATGGTAGGCGTGCCAAGCCTTCGATACCAAGTGGCACACCCATAGTGTTGGACCTTCACCTTCTTCTCTGGAAACTTTAACTGGCGTGCCATGTTTAGGTGTTCAAGTGGCACACCCCTTGTTGGTGTGCTCCAACAAACTTGGCGTGCCACACCTAGGTCCTCAAGTGGCACGCCCAAGTGTTGGGTTAGAGTTGGCGTGCCACGCCTTCGATACCAAGTGGCACGCCCAAGTGTTCGTCCCCTTCAGGATTGGTGAACTAGCGTATGATGGGGTTGGCGTGCCATGCCCAGCCTGGCGTGTCACGCCCCTTTTGTGGGCTTAAATCTTACTCTCTTGAAAATATAACTGGCGTGCCACGCCCGACCCTTGGCGTGCCATGCCCTTGTTAATGCTTTAAGCACTCCTCTTTGGAAATGCCACTGGCGTGCCACACCCATACAATTTCATGGCGTTTGTTCCAAGTGGCATGCTCAGCTTCACACGCCCAGCCTTATTTGTTGTTCCTTCCCCTTTTGGTGCTCTTTTCACTTGAAATTCAACACAAACCCATTTCAAAACCATGTACCATAATATATATCCTTTGATGCATGGATTTGTATTGATTCAATGAGATTATGCCCCTTTTATGGTCTTTTTGAATAAGAAAAAGAGGTAAATGATGCAAGTCATCACTGGATAACCGACAGATGAGCTCATTAGCCATAGGATAGGCATGCATCATATGCATTTGTATGCTTTGCTTGGGTTTGAGTTTGTTTTGGTTTGCCTAATTGTTAAAATATTTTTAACTGCTATCTGAACTATTTGTTGTAACTGCTACCTAAACATATGCTTTCCTTGTCTGTTTTGCCTGTTTGTCCTAGTGTGCTACTTTTGAGAATGAGCTTTGGTGCTGAATTAATGATTGTGTTGATTGATTGCGTGGTTGGTTTATGATTAAGATTTTCTTATAAGAAAAGAAAGGTTTTGGATTTCTGAAAGATTAAATATTGTTTCTTTGAAAAGGTTTTGAATAATTAGCTATTGGTTTTTAAAAGATTCATAAGGCTATGATAATCACTAGGCTTGAAAACAATTTTTTTATTAAATATCTTCTTATGACAATTCTAAAACTCCGTGGTGAGACCGTATGGTTAGGTTCTCATCCCCCTACAGCTTTATCTTTTCAGGAATCGGATGAAGGAGTATTATGAAGAGTTATACTGCGTTTTGGTTTATATGATATTGTATTAATTAGATAATTTTTCTTCCCTCGTCTTTGCTATTACAATTTTATAAGAGGGATATGAGTTGTATGTTTTATATGTATATTACATTATAAGCTATTATGTAAGGAGTCTTGTATATGAATCTATTCCTGTTTGTTTTTTTTTTAAGGTAAAGTATTTATTTCCGGTTTTCAAAAAAAAAAAAATCAGCGATACGGTGTCGAGTTATAGGCTCCTATTTTAATATTAAGTATAGAAAGTAGTCGTAATACTTCTTGCTATCAGAGTGGCGCAGCCGGAAGCGTGACATTCTGGTAGTGAGGGTGTTACAATTTATATTATAGATAAAGTGTATCTTTTGTTCTTAAAGTTTGTCAAAAATTTTAAAAATAGCCCTAAGTTTTATTTTATTTCAATGTTGTCTTAGAAGTTTTCGATTTGCATCAAATGTACCTTTGGCAGCTAATTTTTCAAAAAATTTAGGGCTGATTCAACAATAATTTCACAAGAATAATCCTTCAACACAAGAAAAAGGGACACTTCGGCCCTCAATCTTTTTATTTTAGAATAATACGATCTCTTTATTAAAAAATCCATTAAATAGTAATTAACCAAAATTAGTTTTGTGGGAGTTTTATTTGTAATTTGTGGGAGTTTTAAAGCTCCACAAAGTTATTTTTAACAATAAAACTAACTATGATCACTATTATCACCACCTTCTTCATCTTTATCATTATCACTTTTATCTCTACTATTTCTATTGTGTAACCACATTTTATTACTATCGTTATCTCCTCTATTGTCATCGTCACTAATACAAATATCATCGACATTAATGTTATCTTATTTCATTTCTTGTTCAATGCTATTTTTTAAAGGTCTTTGTACTGTAATTATTTTTCTTGTGATATCATTTTCAGCAATGGTCTTTCTCCACTTAACTATAATTGGTGAAGAAATTTTTTAAAAGTAAACTTATTAATAGTTTGAGAGTTTAAAGTTTTTACAAATTACAATAAAACCCTCTATAAAACTAATTTTTGTTACTATTTAACGAATTTTTTAACAGAGATGTCGTATTGTTCTAAAATAAAAAAGTTGAGAATTGAAGTATCCATTTTTTTGGACAAAAAATGCTTTATCTTTCGTGAAAATAGACAAAGGTCGGGTTAGGTTTTACTCTTATTATATTGGTCTTAAATTTTCTAAAAATTTAGCTATCAAAAATATATATTTGATACAAATCGAAAATTTTCGAAACAAAATTAAAACAAATAAAAACTTAAAAATATTTTTAAAATTTCTAACAAATCTCAAAAATAAAAAATATATTTTACCGTTATATTATTTATAAACTCTTCCATATTCAGGACCCTTCCATATTCAGGACGTCAGTTACCGAATTATGGATTCACAGCCCGGCATAGGTGTGACACTTGACATTAGTGAAATTTTACAAAAAGTTTGTAATTTATATGTACTAAAAGTAAAACTATTCTTTTAAATTTTATTTTTAGATCATATTATTTTGTTAAATATTTTTTTTCATATGATGATAATTTTTGTTCAATGTAAATTTCTCCAAAGGTTTTGGCATTTTGGATTTGTAAGGACATTTTTTTACTAAATTTTTAAAATTTGATAGTTAATTTAAAAATTTTATATTGGATGAATGTTTACTATCAATTTTCATATATAAATAGAATTAGTGGTCTATTTCAAAGACTCAAGAATTGATTGAGACAAGAAGACATTATTTATGTAATAGTGTTTTTTCTTGTTATCTTAATTTTGCTGGTAGTAATGTATTAGTTAAAAGAATTGTTTTTTACTATGAATATTATAAAACGTCAAATTTGTGTGTGTTTGAAATTTAGATTATAATAAGTTTAAATCAGCCTGATTTTATAAATTTAATTTTGATTAAAAATAAGTTAGTATTAACAAGATCGGTTAAGTATTATTTTGATTTTTAATATTTAGAGTAAATTATAATTTGGTTCTTAAGATTTTAAACATTCTATTGTAATTATACAAAATTTTAAATGGTTTAGTGTTGTTCTACTATTAAATTTGACACGAACAATTTGCATATTAAAAAGTTAATAATATTCGATATCAATATGTAAGTAAAATCGACCCACCGACGATTCTAATATAAATGTTTTTTTGTAACACTCTATTACATAGAGCTTTACGCTTAAGTCATAAATCAACTGTGGCGAGACATTACTACATTTAGACACACATACACACATATATATGTAGAAGGATACTATTAAATTAGGAGCCCGTAACAAAAATTTAAACATTGTCAGCCAACAAATACACACGGACATACTAAAGCAATAGGGTGTGGTATATAAAAACAGAAGTATCAAAAGTTCAAAGGTATATAATAAAGTAGAGACATAATAGTTACCAGTCTTGCCCCATGAAAAAAGTCGGCTAAAATATTACATCACTAGAAAATAATACAAAATAATAAACATATCTCTCCAATAAAAAGCCTCTAAAAGAAATTATAGTCATATATAAATAGTTAAAGGAAAAGGAGAGAAAATTTCTAGACATTAAAATAAAATCTCCAAAAATAATCATCTTCGCTTCATCACTTGAAATCTGCATTCTCACTGAGGTGCATTGTGTCCCATATGTGAAAAGAAACAAGACAATAATAACGAGTGAGAACTTGAAAATTTTCAGTAGGGTAACAGTTCCAAATAATGACTACATAAGGAAACATGAACCCTTCAGGCAATTCTGATCTCCTCATCAACAGAAATTCAAGCCTAGAGTATTGACTAATTCGTACAGGGTTAACTTGATTTGATAGGAGTAATTTAATTAGCACTAATCTCATCCATTTCCAACAGTTATCATCATTATTCTCAGTCTCAACTCTTTCAATGGTTCAAACACAAACAATAATTATTACAAAGCAATCGTAAATAGAGAACAATTATGACAAGTAGCACAATTAACAGTTAAACATATTATCAATTAGGCAAACTAAGTAATTATGCACGCCCAAACAATTACAAACAAATGCACATGATACATATCTGTTCTATTGGCTATGAACTCACATGTCGGTTATATTGTTAGACCCGACACATACGGTAGCTAACCTGGACATCATCTTTTTGTTGCGCATCCCCAGGAGAAATATAATTGAGGGAGTATGCCCCACCGCGGCACCACCTTCTTTTGGAGGTATTACTAGAGAGAATAAATTGAGGGAGACCCTATTACCTTCTTCTGTGAGGCCATGCCATAGAAAACGAAGGAGAGTGCATTTCTACTTTACAACCAGAGAGAATTTGAGAGAATAAAATCAAGGGAGAGTATCCTACCACTTTTTTCACATCTACACCGCAACATTGAGCAAGCGGGACAAAACCACCATCCTTACTAGGTGCAAGTGCCTCATCAACGATGCAAGTGTGACAAAACCTCTGTCCTTGCCAATTCAGTTGGTATATCGCAATCATAATCATAATCAAAATCAAACATAACCATAATCATAATTATCATCCATCATAACCCCATCTATTATTAATGCAATTAACATCATCAATCCGTAAACAGGACAAAATCACTGTCCTCAACGTGGGCAGGACGAACCACCGCCCCTACAATATTTATATATCACTTAACAAGTCTTTATCGGAGAATGATTCAATAAAATTCATTATTCCCATCCCAACATATTCATAGCCTTTAAAATGGTCATTTGACTCCATATGGAGGTTACAGAGGGAAACATACTTGCTGAAAAGGCTTAACAGTTCAAAATCAGCATTTCATAAAATTCAGGGGAATGGTGCGTATACAGGCATCGTGCGTACGTGCAGAATCCAATACGGGTTTTTGAGGATCCATGAATAATGCATGTACAAGCGTCCTACGTATGTGCGAATCTTTCATCATGCATACACAGGCATCGTATGTACGCACAGAACTAGGCACTGCTACATAATCTGCAGAATTTAATTTCGACCACTAAAATTCAAAAGATCATAACTTTTAGTACACAATTCGTTTTTCTTCCATTCTTTGAAGAAAATAAATTAGACAATCCCAATTTTATTTCAACACAAGTTTCATAAATTTTCAAGTTTCAAGCGCCAAGTTATGGCTCTCCAAAGTTAGACTAAAAATCTACCATAGTGCAAAATTTTTTGCACCACTTGAGAAATCCCCAATTTTATACCAAATTGGCATCCATTATATACCAACCAAGTCAAATCCAAGCTTAGATATCTACTCATCTATTTCACTCTTGTCTTCACCTAACTCCTCACTACATAGCTTATCCAAATCACAATCTCACTCATTCTTAAACTCATCTTCATAAAATTTTTCAAACAATCAACAATTAACCACCCCAAATTCAATTTCGCATATTTTTCATAAGAATTTCAATTTCAACAATTAGACCACAACTCATCAATATCTACCAAGCAATATAAACTCAATCAATTAAGGCCTCCAGTCATTTTCATCAACATTTAATATCATCCAAAATCACGTATTCATACTAAACCATCATCAACAACAACATCAATTTCACAATATCTTAATGTCAACTAACCTAGCGTTTCATATAGCATTACATAATCATTATCTAAAATCAAAATCCGTACCTTAGTTGACGACGGTCTCAACCTCTTGAGTCTTTCTCCTCGGCCAATCAATTCCTCACTAATCCAAGCTTCAATAAGTTCTATTCAATCTAATTTCATTCAAATTACACAAAGTTCATACTAGGGTTTAACACAAATTAGAAGATAGTAAAGGAAATGAGTTCTCTTACCTTATTCCACATGAACATGGGTTAAAACTCCACTAGAATTTGAGTTTAACCTTTCCCTAAAGCATTATAACCACAATTTTCAATACTCACATTACCCAAAATGTGAAATCAGTGAGAAATAAAGAAATAAAGGAAATTTTTAACAATTACTCACTGCAAAAATTACATAAAAATGTAAAAGGAGATGAGAGAGACACATAACCGCAAACGAATTGTCGATTAGAACTCCGATTTGTGAGAAAAGTGGATTTAAAGTGGGTAGTGTATAGTGTTTGTCTTTGAACATGTAAGCATGTTATCAATGGAGGTTGATGAATTTGCAAGGAAATGGTTACGAGATATGGGTGTGGCAGCTTCGGATGGATAGTTTCCGTGCATCATTGCTAGGGATTTGGTGTTCTCTTTTGTTTTAGTAAAGTTTTCCTTTCTTTTAATAAAGCTTCTTTGGGTGTGTTTGGGGTTCACATTGGGGAAGAAAGAAGCTCGTTTAAATGTCTTGAATGTTCAATTTTTATGTTTGGCAACTTTTTAGAACTTTGAACACAGAAGTGCTTTTACTTCTGAACGTACGTTTGCGTGAAGCTAAAAATAGTAGCTTCTGCGTTCACGTCGGAGAAGGTTGATTACCGTTGAGAAATTAGGTGAGAAATTTATTCCTTTTCTATCAACCCTATCCTTCATTTTCTTCTATAGAAAGGATACAAGTAACCGTATAATTTTCACAGTAGTTCTTTGTGTTCTTGGTTCCAATTTTTTTCATCAACATCTTTCAGATTTGTTTCAATTATTGTCAAGGTAAATATTTTAATTTTTTTATTACTTTAGTATTCTCTTTTATATTTTGATTTTTATGTTTTTATTGTACTTTTTATTTATATAATAAATATTTTTATATTAATTTTTTATTGTTCTGATGTTATATTTTTAAAGTTTATATTACTTCTTTATATGAATTTTTTTTATCATTTACTACACTATTTTTTATATGTATATTTTTTATAAAGTCTTTTTTTATTTGGTTTTATTCATATGATTTTTTGTTTATTTATAAAGTCTTTTATTTACCTTTTACTACCAACTTTATCCTTTATATATGTTATTGTATTATTTATGGAATTTTTTATTTTTGATTATATAAACTCTCTTTTTTTATTATTTATTATTTATATTTTTTGTTAATTATTTGTTTGGCATTATACACTTTTATAATTGTAATTTTTTTATATTATTTTTTATTATCTTTTTATAATATAATTTATTGATCCCATTATGTAAAGTAAAATAAACAAAAAAATTAATCGTAAATAATAATAATAATAATAGTAAAAAATTATAACATACTAAAAAAATACTAAGAATATTAAAAATATACTATATAAAAAATATCATAAAAAACTTTATGATTTATTTCAATCACTATCAAAGTAAATATATAATTTTTTTATTATTTGTACTCTCTAAAATTTATATTTTTTTCAGTTTTAATTAAAAATATATTTTGCCAATTTTTATGTTATTTTTATTTTAGTAAGTAAATATTAATTTTATTATAAAATTAATTAATAAGATCTATTCAAATATCTAAATTAAAATAATAAGATAATATACAAAAATTATTTAAGTTGATGTCTATTTTAGTAATTTTTTTATCTAAAAGTGATTTTGAGTAGTGTAATCCAAATAGTATTTATTTTACTATAATCTATTTTGATATAAAAATTGACAAACATAAATCACCTTAACACAAACTTACTTTTCATCAAAATTAAATTTGCAAAATCAATTTTATACAAATTCTTATTTATAAACTGCAATCCAAACACACACTTTATTAGCTCGTTGCCTGAGTATCGGGGGATCCCCTTTCTCTTTCTTTTTGTCCTATTTGGACCATGTATTTATTTTAATTGTTTGAAATGAATAAAATATTAACTTAGATAAAAAAAAGAAAAAAATGCGATATTGAGTTCAAATAATTTATGATAACTATCTCCTGTTTGTTTATATTGATAGTTATTTTTATAATTTTTTTACTAAATTAATCTTAAATTTTTGAAAAATTAGTCATCAAGAATATATTTGATATAAATAAAAAATTTTTAGGATAAAATTGAAATAAAATAAAACTTGTGCATATTTTTAAAATGTTTAACAAATTTTAAGAATAAAAAATATACTTTATCCTTGTTTTAATATAGATGTAAATACCAAATCAGTACTCAAAAAATTCTGGCGCTGATAAAATGGTACCTAACTTTTGTTATTGACAAAATAGCCGTTGAAAGATTTTAAAATTTGACAAAATCACCCAACCATAATTGAAGAAGAAGAAGAAGAAGCAACCAACACGAAGTAAAAGAAGGTAGCCGAAAACATCGTCGGGGTCTCTGCCAACATTTGAGCCCTCTTTTTTCAACGGCCACATTAGTGTTTTTCATTCACTGTAACATCATTTTTTTTATAGTTGGGTGATTTTGTCAAATTTAAAAAATCTTTTAAGAGAGCTATTTTGTCAATAATAAAAGTCAAATACCATTTTATCAGCATCAAGATCTTTCGAATACTGATTTAATATTTACCTCTTTAATATATACATAATATTTTTGTTTTAAAAAAACACTTTTTAATTTTGATATTTGCTTTCCATTAGTCTTTTTCAACATTGTTAAAATTTAGTGTGTTTTATTATGATATGAAATCCACAAATTTGAGGATTAAATTTGTTTTTTTATTTTAAATTTTTTAAATATATAAATTTAATCCTTAAATTTATTATTTTTTATATAAATCTAAACTTTAAATTTGTCATTTTGGTTTTTTAAATTTTTTTAACTGTATTAATTGAACCCTCTAATTTATTTTACAGTAAAATAGAAAATTATGTCGCAAATTTGACCATTTAATTTATATATTCTAAAATTTAAAACTGCACATTAAAATTTCAGACTCTCAAATTTACATCTAAATTTTCATATCCTTGAGGACATGTTTGTTAGTGCCAAATTAAGAAAAAAAAATAATCTCCATCACAGAGAAAAATACCCATCCTATCTATAACAATGCATAACACGCGCATTACATTCGTATCTAAAAAAATCAATCTCAAAAATAAAGTAAAGAGGAGTGTCGGCTCATTTTTTCGTTATGGGAAAGATATTGGTGTAGTGCAATGAAATGGACACATGAAAAAAATTTTCACTATTATGGTGTCAGTCCAAAACGCAACCTGCGTTTTACTTTTTTTCTTTTTTTTTTTCAGCATACTAGACAAACGCAGCCTGTGTTTGTCCCTTTGGAAGGTTTTATTTTTTTTATTTCGTATAAGCCCAAACGTAACCTGCGTTTAGTGATGGACAATATTTTTATTTTTTTGAAGTAACAAAACGCAGGGTGCATTTTTGTTGTTGTGTCAACTTTTTTTTTTGGAAAGACCCAAAACGCAGGTTTCGCTTTTGAAATGTCAGATTTTTTTTGATAAACATAAAACGCAGGTTGCGTTTTGTTAAAAAAAATATTTTATTCGAGAGTCTTGCCTATAAATACGAAGCAATACTCTTCAGGATGGCTCACTCCACTTCTACTCCTCCTATTCTTCTTTCTTGCACATATGTGATAGTTCTAAATATTTTTTGGTGTGTCAAAAAAGTTGGAATAGGTGAGGTTGAAGTTATGGGAAGTATTGCAAATTTGCGAGTGTATTATAATGGTGAGATTATACCAAACACACATGAAGGAGTGACTTTTGTTTGTGAATATCCGTTATCATTTACTATTCCATGTACCATGAGTTTTGTAGAGTTGTAAAATGGGCTTTGTATTAATATACAAAGCCACATTTCAAAAAAGGTGAGCAACATTTTATACAGGAATCCTATGCAAGTATTTGGTGGGCTAATACAGTTTCAAATAATGTCCATCACTGAAGATGCTAGTTTGCAGTAGATGTTATGTATTTATCAATAAATCTGGTTTCACGTACCGATGATAGAGCTGTATTTGGAGTTCAAACAGCATTCGGGGTTGGGCATGGTTGGCGAGGAGGTCAATGTTGATGAGCTTGGGGATATAGATTGGGAAGAAGATAACAACGACAGTGAAGAGGAGTTTGAAGCCAACTATGAAGTCGATGACAAAAATGATGACGAAGACTTAGCAAGCAATCCAGTGGTACAAAATGAGGCGGATGCGATTGTAAGTCAGCACCCCTTTGGCGTTCCGTCTTTTATGCGGACTCTGGATCTCAAAGACATGCATGCCTCAGAATTTTCTGAGTATGTGAATATCGGTATGTTATTTTATAGTTATTAATTAAAGTTACCACTACCATTAATTTTATTTGCATTGTACTAACAACGGTTCGTTCATCGCAGATGGAGGCAATGTTCTAGCGAAAGATGGTGAGTTTAGTGTCGGAATGGAATTTAGTTCTAAAGAGTCGGTGTTATCTGCAATCAAAAGCTACACTATCTCTAGAGGAGTTGATTACACCGTGTATGAGTCTGAGCCGTAGACATTTATGGTGCAGGGTGTGATTGGCTTATCCGAGCGAGTTTGATTTGAAAGAAGGATTGTTGGGAGATCAGAAAATACAACGGCAAACACACGTCCACCCAATGGACTAAACTGACCATTGGCTGGAATTACCAACTGTGGTATGTAAGGCACAGGTTCTTGATGTGGCTGTGGTTCCAGTATGTATGGTGCCTACTACTCATATGCCGGCCATTGCTGTTGCTGTTGGTCGTAGGCCGGTGCCTAAAACTGCTGGGCATATGCCGGATCCTGAAACTGCTGCTCATATGCCGGCATCTGATAGTGGTGCTCATATGCCGGAACCTAGTTAACAATTAATTACAATTAATAGTAATTAATGATAATTGATAATCCTAAATAATAATAATAATTAATAATAATACATGAAACTGCTGCTCATGAGGGGGGACTTGCGGTTGAGGTCCAGCTGGTTCTTTCTGTGGTTCATTCGCACCAACCTCTTCACCTGCAACTCTATCTGACAGTCATAGGTGAACCCCGTACTGCTGTGTGTACCACACGTAGTACACTGGGAGAGGATGAAAGTTAATAATCTTCTCGCCTAACTACAATGTGTTATAGCGGTCAGATCTCCACTTGTTAACCCATTGACTGTAAATCTCTCTCCAGTCATGGTTCTGTGCTCCTGTCAACCTCTTGCAATGATCACGACCAAGGTCGAACGCCGGGCCTTGTGGAAGCTTGGTATGCGAAATTGTGATCAATACTTTTCACAAATCAAATAATCCCCGGTAATGAATCCAAAAACTTGGTGTTCAATACCATGGCATAAACATAACTTCGCACAACTAACCAGCAAGTGTACTGGGTCGTCCAAGTAATAAACCTTACGCGAGTAAGGGTCGATCCCACAGAGATTGTTGGTATGAAGCAAGCTATGGTCACCTTGTAAATCTTAGTCAAGCAAACTCAAATGATTATGAATGATGAATAAAACATAAAGGTAAAGATAGAGATACTTATGTAATTCATTGGTAGGAATTTCAGATAAGCGTATGAAGATGCTTGTCCCTTCTGTCTCTCTGCTTTCCTACTGTCTTCATCCAATCCTTCTTACTCCTTTCCATGGCAAGCTTATGCAAGGGTTTCACCGTTGTCAGTGGCTACCTCCCATCCTCTCAGTG
>NC_029781.3:65944626-65951507 GCF_000817695.3 Arachis duranensis
TTTTGTGCCAGTTTGGGCGTTTAACTCCCATTCTTGTGCCAGTTCCGGCGTTTAAAACACTGGGAATTCTGAGGGTGAATTTGAACGCCGGTTTGGGCCATCAAATCTTGGGCAAAGTATGGACTATCATATATTGCTGGAAAGCCCAGGATGTCTACTTTCCAACGCCGTTGAGAGCGCACCAATTGGGCTTCTTTAGCTCCAGAAAATCCGCTTCGAGTGCAGGGAGGTCAGAATCCAACAGCATCTGCAGTCCTTTTTAGTCTCTGAATCAGATTTTTGCTCAGGTCCCTCAATTTCAGCCAGAAAATACCTGAAATCACAGAAAAACACACAAACTCATAGTAAAGTCCAGAAAAGTGAATTTTAACTAAAAACTAATAAAAATATACTAAAAACTAACTAGATCATACTAAAAACATACTAAAAACAATGCCAAAAAGCGTACAAGTTATCCGCTCATCAAAGCTGTTGCATCCAGAACTGTCATCTAACTCGGTCTGCTGGGTGCCACTCTATGCACTCGAATGACACTAGCGGTGACTTCGTGAAGCACAAAAACAAATGGGCAGCGAAGTCATTCGGAACCCCCACTCCCATATACGGCCGCCATATAAACTGCACATTAGTTACCAAGAGGCTGATTAGGAAAATTATTCTTCTGAATAAAAATATTGGACATTAATAGTTAAAACTTACACCGTCAACTCCCATGTCATTGAGTCCTCGCCTAAAATGCGCAGTAGGCCTCCTTATATATTTTGTATGTTAGTGCCAATGACTCCACCTAACAACAACAACAACAACAACAACAACAACAACAACAACAACAACAACAACAACAACAACAACAACAACAACAATAACATTAAGTACAGTAAAAAATAATACCGTCGCGCAAGTGAAATACCAACATCGTCGAGCTGATCGCGGGGTATAGGTGCTAAGAGCGGCATACGCTCCCACGCCCAAACAAAAAGCAGAATGAGTGGGCCATCCATCTCTTTTGTATCGTGATGCATGACACAACGATCTGTATAGGTGTCCCAGACTGGCTGCCCCCCAACTGTAAGTTGGAATCTGGTGAAAATCGCGAAGCAGAGGCAGAAACTTCCAGTTCAATGAAGTGGTGGACTTATCCGGAAATACAACCGTTTCAAGCACGTATAAAATGTGAGCCCGGACATACTGCTCAATAGACTTCTACGTGTCTCACGGTTCACTGCCGAACCCATACAAGATTCTCCTTACCCAAGACGTGATCCTGCAGACCTGGTTCCCACCCAAAACAAGCAATGCAGTTCTCCACCAGAAATTGGTGACTGCTGTCTGTTCTACCCGTGACGGGCTTTCCATTAACCGGGAGGCCAAGTATATCTTCCAGCGTCATCGTCACTTCCCCAACTGGAAGGTGGAACATGTGAGTTTTTAGCCTCCACCGTTTCACCAATGCACTCAGCAGTACAAAATGGCCTCTCATTTTGCCTACTCACAAAACATGTTGAAACCCAGTAAACACCAGTGACGCTGCAGCTATCTCGTTAAAGGTATCTGGCAGATCAAATTTTCTCGACAACAAATTACTGATAGCCTGCAAAAAAATATGATAATTATTTATATTCTAAATAATACCAGTTAATAATTTATTGAGTAAAGTGATAATTAAATCTTCAAAAATGTTAATTTGGACTAATTAGTCCTTGAAGAAAAAAAAAGTACTAATTAGGTCCTCTAAGATAGCAAATGGTGGACATGTATGTCCTTCTGTTAATGAATAGTGCAAACAAAATCGAATTGTCCATGTATTTCGTTATTTATAGTGGTGCATATCTCGTTATTATCACGTAAGCAAGAAAACGATGTAGTGTGTGTTTGGATTACACCGTTTGCATAAAATTGATTTTACAAACTTGATTTTGATGAAAAGTAAGTTTGAGTTAACGTGATTTATATTTGGCAATCTTTATATCAAAATAGATTATAGTAAAATAAATGTTGTTTGGATTATACTACTCAAAATCACTTTTAGATGAAAAATTACTAAAAGAGACATTAATTAAAATAATTTTTTATATTATTCTATTATTTTATTTTAGATATTTGAGTAGATCTTATTAATTTATTTTATAATAAAATTAATATTTATTTAAGATAAAACACTAATAAAATATATATAAAAAATAATATCTTATACAAAAATTAGTACATAAAACACTATTATTTCTACTGCATGTGATTAATAATTTGATCCCTAATCGAGTCTCGAATACGGTCCATTTCTGCAGAAGAGCTAATGGTTAGAGTTTGATTTGAGCTTTTACCAACATAACTATTATCTTCTCCATCAAGAATGTTTGCATGTTCATATTGATTAAATTCAGTATCTGTTTCAGAATGTTTTCTAATAAAATTATAAATAGACATTGTCACACACTATCTGCACTTGAGTTTCAATTTTGAACTTGGGCATGTATCGCAAGATAGCAAATCTATGTTTTCACACTCCAAAGTCCTTTCTATTGTGCATCTTAAGCTTGAGTGATAATAATTAAATACTTCATTATGATTTATAAATCTAGAAGAACGCCTAAAATCTACAAGATGATAGCGCTCACATTTATATGGACCAATATATCCTTTCGGTGTTGGATAACCGGCATCTACCAAATAATATTTACCTAATAAACAATAAAATTAGTTACATGATAACTAAGTAAATATAGCTTATTTGTAAAAAAATGATAAAAATTAACATGGAGGAGGAGGCGGAAAATTCATGGTAGGAGTTGTAATAGCATTGTCAAATACATGAGCATCATGCGCAGTGCCTTCCCATCCAGGTAAAGCAAAAATAAAGTACATGTCCCAATCACATACAGCAATTATATTTTGTGTTGGATATTCTTTTCTTTCAATAAATTTGGGTTGATCACTTGGGCTAACTACACATAGGATATGAGTACTATCAATTGCTCCTATAACATTTTTAAAAAATGGCCAATATCGTTGGTCATTTTTTATTTTGCTATGAACATTCTGAAACTTAGGATCCGATGGCTTAATATATTTAATAGATAATCTCAAGCAAGCAACCAATACCTCATGAAAATGTCTACTTATTGTCTCTCCAGAATGTTGAAACTTTTCTTGTATCATCCTATTACTTATTCCATGACCAACCGTATTTAAGAACATTGCAATCATTTCCTGAACTCCCATTTGTCTTGTACATTTTAATCCTTGTTCAACTAATTCATCACAAAATTGAAAAAAAAAGCATGTTTTTCCATCCGAAACATTTCATAACAACGAATGTCATGGCCACATAAAATTTCTTGCACCCATAAATAACATGTTTGTTCACTAGTTTTGCATGATTTTTTGCACAGATAATTGACTGCATATTGACCAATTAATGCATAAATATTTTCAATCTCATCTGTATCTTCTTCTATAATGGAAAGTAATTTTGATTCTTCATGTTGTTCTTTTTCATACTCTTCAAACAAATGCTCCATATTCATTCCAAATTAATTAAAAAAAGTTAAGTCTTACATAAAAATATAAATAAATTCTTATCAATACCAAGCTAAGAAATACATTATATATAATAAGAACAATAATTAAGTACCACAAGCATTATTTATAAAATGATACATAAGCAACACACAAATTTTTCTATTGTCTTATCCTAACAGAACAAAAAATTCATGGACAAATTAAAATGGAGTACAATAATAACTTAATTAGTTTTGCATAAAAATCACAAAAAAAAAATAATTTTGCATGAATGGTAGTGGATTATATGCTACATGTTTGAGCCAATCCAACAATCTTTGCTCATATCTTTTTAAGGATACAAACATTTCTCTAGCAGGTTTAAACATCATTAGTTGACAACAACGACTATGAAAATTGGAATCACTAGTGATCATTTCCATCTTTTGAATCTCATCTATTACTTCCCCAATAGATGCATCAGGTACTAGAAATGTGGACACAATAGTTGGGCGTGATTTAGATGCAGAGGCAATTTGCGTACGCACATGCTCTGTTTTTCTCAAAAAATTTTAGTGCTCTAAGACACCAAACTTGAAATCCAAAAAATAGATTTTTCAACCCCAAAATTTATTCTACCCTAAAACTACAAGATCAACACAAAATTTCTACCAAACTAAGCTAACTAAAAGAAGCAAAAATTAAACAAACAAGTGCTCAAAGAGAGGTAGAGTTAGAAAGATGTTACCAAGCACTTTTATTTAATGTCTTTAAGTTAGACAATTGGGAGAGCCTTTGCTATGGTGGCTTGTGCTTGACTTCCCCACCAATGCTAGAATGTCCAATGTCCTCCAGTCCCATTTCTAACCATCAACATAAAACAAAAGAGAATCAAAGAGCAAGCTATTTACATATTAACATATATACAATAGCCAACAACACCACCATTGCAACTCCCCAACAACGGCGCCAAAATTTGATAACATGAGAATTCTTATATAGTTTGGAATCAATCAAAACAAGCATCAATTCATTGGTAGTATAGTCCAAACCAACAATGAACTCTCACGATCAAATGTTAATTCAAATTAAAATAACCGAGATCAAGAGTAATTCAACCTCGGGTCATATTTCCTAGGAGTTGCAATGAAGTGTACAATTATTGACTATGGGAGGAAATGGGGATTTGGGTGACAAGAGAAGTAAGAAATGTAAATGGCAAGAAATTAAATGAACATGCAAGGAATTAAAAGGAAAGCAATTAAAAGCAATGCAAATGGAAATTAAATACTAAAAAGGACTATTGGCAAGAAGTAGGTAATTAAGGATTCCTATCCTAATTATAGACCACAAACATGGCAATTGTGTGGAATTAATCCCAATTAGTCAATTCTACTTGAGAATTAGTCAAAAGGGCATAATTGATTCCAATCCCTAAGTCCTAAGTCAACACTAGTGGGTCACTTAAAGTCAAGGGAGACCAAACCAATTAACAATCCTCACACAAGGCGGAATAGACATCCACAACTCAATTCCATCCAAACACCCAATTTCTCAACCAAGAGTGTGAAAACTAAACATGCAAGGAGTTAAAGACCAAAGCAATAAAAGTCAAAGCAATTAAATGTAAGGAAAGGAAAATTGAAATGCAAGAAACCTCTTGGCATGGATTGAGGGCTAAGATTACCTATCCTAACCATTGACCACAAACACATGATGATTATGAAGAGTTAATCCTACTTAGTCAACCTTACATCGAAGATAAGTCAAATAGGCATAGTTGATTTCAATCCATAAGTCCTATGTCAACACTAAGGGTCACATAGAGTCAATGGAGACCAAATCAACTAACTACTCTAATGTATCAAACAAGAATGGACATCAATGACTCAAGAATCACCAAAGTCACCAATTTCAAGTCAAGAGTGGAGAAAAACTAAGTGAAAACTAAACCAAACATTTTATCAAACACTTGGTGTGCATGAAAATAAAATAATATTAAATTGTATTAAAAATAAAAGCTAACTACCAAAAGTAAGAACGTTATAATAACAACTAAAGAAAGCAAGAATTAACATGAAAACATAAAATTGTATTAAATGAAATTAAATTCAACAAGAGTTTTCATAACATAAAAATGACTAAATAAAGGAAATAACAAGAGAAATGAAGAAGAACAAGATAGAAGAACATGAAACATAAAGGAAATTACACTAGAACAAGAATTAAAGACTAAAAGTAAAGAGAAATTAACTAAACCTAACCTAATTTTAGAGAGAGGGGAGAGCTTTTCTCTTTAGAAACTAAGAGAAAAGCATGTAAAAGCTAAACTTAATTGCCTCCCTTTCACATGGAAAGAGGGCCTCTTTTGATATAACACTCATAAGCTTTAGAAAGTACCAAAATTGGGCCCTGGAGGTCCAAAAATCGCCCCCAGCAATTTGTAATAAATGAGTCACACGCTGGGACCTGTGTGTACGCACAGATGTGTGCGTACGCGCACTTGCTGATTTTCTTTTTGTGCGTACGCATAGGAGGTTGTGTGTACGCACACATGGATGAGCAGTTCTTGTGCGTACGCATAGAAGGTTGTGCATACGCACACGCCGGTGTGTGCTTCTCCTTTGTTTTCTTCATGATTTCTCCCAATTCCATGCTTTTTTTCCACTCTTATCAAGCCATTCTAACATATTACACCTAAAATCACTCAACAAAACCATCAAGACATCGAATGGGATAAAAGTAGGATAAAAGTGATTAAATTAAGCACAAAATAGTACGTTTTCACAATTAGGTGTAATACCCGGTCTAACCGAAATTGATTAAATAATAAGTTAAGTAGGAGCGAATAGGGTTGGAAGATTTTGCAATTGGAATTTGATGATTTAAATATGATATTTGGATTCAGTGAGTTTTTCTGAGTCGGAAGACATAGTTTCCTGTGTAAAAGCGCGCAGTGGAATTTTGACCGGCAGTACCGGCTGAGACCTGTCTGGTACTGCAGCTGAGAAATTTGATTATGAGTAAATAATATTAAGAAATGAGGAATTATGATTAGGGGAGGTAGAAATATTTAAAGTGCGGTTTGAAGCGCTAATCTTAAAGGTTTTGGCCCAAAATTGGGCCAACGGACAAAAATAAGTGAACTGGGCCTAAGTGGGCCCAAGACCCAACATATATAAACATTAGTTATGAGCATTTCAGCTCATTTTACCCTAAAAAGAAGGGTTGGGGCGCTGAAATTGGGAGAGAGAAGAGAAGAGAGAAAACCTAACTCTCTTTGATCTTCAAACCACCATAACTTGAGCTACGGAGCTCCGATTGACGAGCCGTTTGCGGCCACGCGTCGCTCTTCTCATCCTCTACATTTCTATCTAAGTTTT
>NC_029781.3:65951694-65952452 GCF_000817695.3 Arachis duranensis
GAATTGATGATTGGGTTGAGAATTGTGTGGCTTTGTATGCTTGGTGTATTGAAAATTTGTTGTTTTGGGTAATGAGTATTAATTTGTGGTTTATGCATTTAAATTGTGAAATTGGGCCGGAGGCCGTAAATTTTGGGCCGGAGGCCGAAAAGAGGTAAGGGAGGTAAGTTGATGTGTGCATTGTATGATGACACAAGTGATTGGATGAATTTCATGTAATGAATATATGAATGATTGGGTTGGTTATTGGATAATGAGGTTTGAGGAGTTGAAGTGTGGAAATTGGTAATTTTGGGTGGAATTGTATAGATGAGGTATGTTTGATTTTGGTTGAGATATATTATGTGGTCATATATGTGAGTATGATTATTGATGCCTTGATGGTATGATAATGCATGAGAGATATGTATGTTGTGATATATGCTTGAGAAATGATTAAGATTGATTTGGGGGTGAAACCACGTGATAGTGAGTATGATATTGGTTATGTATAGTGATGGTTGATTGGAAATAATATTGTTGGAAAATTTGGATGAGGAAGGATGTATGGCATGTTGATATGTTTGTAATTTAGCCATTCGTTTGAAATAGGTAAAGATGGTTATATGGCGGTTTGTGAATTGTGGCAAGGTATTAATGTATGAGTTGAGGAGGCTTGATGTTGATTTTGGTATATTTTGATTGATTTCAAAAAAAAGGTTGAAACTAGCATGTTTTGGTTGATTTTAAAAAGGGTTGAAAATGGCTTGTTTTGAAAA
>NC_029781.3:65953535-66005304 GCF_000817695.3 Arachis duranensis
TCCCTCTAATGATATTAATACGCAACAGAGAGACTGTGCCCGGGTTAGCTACCGGACACGTCGGGTTGGCTTGGTAACCGACAGATGATATCATCAGCCATAGGGCAGGCATACATCATTTGCATTTGTTTGAATTGTTTGGGTTTGCCTATTTGTTTTGGATTTCTATATCATATATGCTATGTTACCTGATTACATGCTACTTGTTCTACTTGTACCTTATTTGTGTATTACTCGACTGTATTGCTTGTGTTTGTACAACTGAGAGATCCCTCATGATGGTGTTGGTGGATGTTGGGGCTGTTCTTGATGAGATGAATTGACAATGCGATTGCATAATGATGATAATTTTTGAATGAGATCATTTGAGCCCCCTGGGTAGACTGAGATAATTTGAGCCCCCTGGGTAGACGTAGTGATGTGATTTCACTAGCATCCAGGCAAGGGTATGATGTATTGATATAGAGTTGCTGAGGCAGAACAACTGGTAATGGTTTTGCTTATGATTCTGAGTCTGATTCGTGAAAGAATCAGCGGTTTGGGAAAACATGTGTAATATGAACTAGATTTAGCATCCCCTTACGTCAGATGCCTATTTATGGATTAGTGAGAATCTAGGCTGGATATTTGGTGAAAAGGAGTTTAGGATGCTTAGTGAGTTTTTATTGCAGTGCATTGTATTTATTTGACACTTTTACCGTACTGGGAACCCATGGGCCCGGGGTTCTCATTCCGTATATATCTTTTATTTTTCAGATACAGGTCCAAGTGCTCAGAAGTGAGCTGCGGTTCGTCTGAGAGCCGGCGAAGATCTTCATTTTCTCTACTTTGTGTTTTGCTTAGAATCTCTCCACCTTTGTTTTGAAGATATTATGTTATGTGTTGAACTCTTTTGGAACTTGCCTATAGAGGCTCTTATGTTTCCTTTGGGAGAGATTAGGATGCATTGTTGTCAACTACTTTCATATTGTACCCTAGCCGGCCTAAACTTCGCGGGTCGCGACTAGTGGCTATTTACTTATGTTATATATATCTATCTGTTATCTATCTCTTAATCTCCTTTATGCCTTGTCCGTATATCGCTTTCGGCTTCGCGGTTTAACTTTTCGTTGTCGAAACGTGAGTGATACGTCTTCGCGATTTTATTTCTACTCCTTTCAGGCTTCTCGATTAATACTCCTTTCGAAATTACCTATATTTATATGTTAAAAATCCACCTGAGAGTCGTACCACCGTAATATCATTGACTTATGACTCGAGCATAAGGATTTGAATATTAGGGTGTTACATTAGGCACAATTTAGAGAAAAAACACAAAAGTATGCTATTTGAATGAAAAAATGTGAGTTTATATGATGAAATCCACTCAAATCAAACCAAAATATATCGTCAAATATGGATTCATCACAATTCTACTTATTGCATCTGCAATTTGCTTTGAGGCAGAGACTTTAGAATTTTTCTTCTTTCTTATTGTTTCACAAACCACATATCTCTTTCTTTTTTCCGTATTCTTTTGACTATTATTTTATTGAAAAAGCTAAGATTTATGTGCTGAAATTCAATACTAACTCCCACACTAGTACCTATACCTTCTTCACTATCTCTAGAATCTTCTTCTATATCAACATGACCTTTCTCAAAGTATGGTCGATATCCATCACCATCTTCTTCTATGCCACTAGGTAACATCCCAGATGAGAGAGGTCAAGCAAATTTTCCATCGACCATAACATCTTTAAATAATATAGTTAACTCATCTTTAAAAGGAAGTCTTTTATTTCTGAATTTTTCATATAAGGGATTTTTCTGCATGTGTACAACTAATCAACACAAGACTTATTACCAAACTTAAATTTAAAATTTTTGCTTTAGTAATAAGTTACTACGTACCAATTATTTTCTCTCCCACCATTCATTTGGTGCATGAACAATATATTTAGTATAAGACCAATTCTATGGTGCCTATCAATTGTTGTCTAACTTTTGCCTAACTTACTTTTTGTGATAAGTTTTGAATTTTTAAAAATATTTTTTTATATCTTTTAAATTAAATATTAATTTTTAACCATTTTTAGTAAACACCACTTTTTAGGCACCATAGCATTCACCTTAGTATAATCCCATCCTAAATCCATTTCTTTGCCAAAAAGCTTGTACCATACTGACCATTTCTTCTTAAGATTGTCCCACTTATTTTTTAATTGAATCTTATCATATTGTTTTCCAGTTTTTTCATTAAATTGAGACAAAACATCCTTCCAATCTTTCTTTGTAAGAGTGGTTCTATTACATTGCTGTTTAGCAACTTGATCTAAGCATGTTTGGATAAATTGTTTAGTGGTTTCCATGTCCCATGCTGTTTTTGTCTTTAGAAATTCATTGTTACTCATTATTCTAAACACAGTGCATAAAAGAGAAAAAAATAGAATTCATATGAACAAGAAATAATAAGAATACCATGAAAAATTAATAACATACCTGAAAGATTAGAACACTGAAAAAAATAATATAAAAACAAAGTCAATGATAAAAATAAGTAAAAAATAAAAAACAAAGTCAAATAAAAATAAAAAGACACTTTAAATATTAAACATAAAGAACAGTAAATGATAAAAAAAATTCATATGAACTAAAAAGAGTTAAACACCAAAGTAGTCCCTGAGATTCACAAAATGCACCGATTTGGTCCTTGACTTCCCAATTGCACTATTTATGTCCTCGATTTTGGAAAAAATGCACCCAGTTAGTCCCTTCCCCCTTTTCCGTCAAAACTCCTTCTCGGCGGCAGTGATGTAGTAATTTTTTGCCATGTTGGACTATGGAGAACGGTGTCATATTAGGATTTGGCGCTAAAAAATGAAAATGACACCACTTAAAGAAGGAAGGAGTTACCAAAAGACAAAACCCCCATATTCAAAGAGTTCACTTCGCCACTTCATCTTCTTCATCTCGTTCAAACTGAAAACTCCATACCCTGGGGTTCGCTTGTCCTGTTGAGGTTTTTTGTTGTGATGCAAATTGGAGAGGGTCAAAAGCTGCTCATCGGTCGTTCAAAATCGGGGAAGGAAGGAGCAAAACTTCCTCGTGAAGCTCCCTAACACAGAGGTAGGCATGCAGTGAATAAAATATTTTTTATATATTTTTTATAGTGTTAAGGTATCCATTGGTGTGAGTTTCAGTTGAAAATTTTGTGTTGGTTGATAAAAAATTATTGAATGTTATATTATTAGGTAGGGTTTCTTGCACTGGGTGGTGTGGGTTTGGATTTTGTGAATGCTCTGTTTTTACACAGGAAATGAGGGTGTTTCTATAATGGTAATGTGATGAAGTATCTGGTTTTAATCAATACTGGATTATTTTCTACTGTGGTATGTTGATTATATTATCAATAGCATACATTAGATAAATTGGTATACCCATTTTTCACTGTAGATGGAAAAATTGCTGGATATCATGTTCCACCACGGTGGGACGTTTAAGAAGAATAGTGATGAAAAATTGGTTTACTCACCTGACAATTGAAGTTGCTTAGGAGATTTAGATGAAGATACCCTTGATGTTTTTTTTGTGAGAAACTATTTCAAGGAGCTGGGGTATGACAAGGTAGTTGAGTGCTGGTGGCTGATTTTCGGAAGGAGCTTGGAGGTTGGACTGAGAGCTCTGACCAGTGATGATGAACTAAGGGAGATGTGCTTCCATGCAGAGAGGAATGACAGAGTAGTTGATGTTTACTTTGAACATGGAGTTTCCACACCTGAACTGATGGAGGGGAAAAGGGCTGTGATGTTACTTGATTATGAAGCACAAGAGGTTTGCCATGGTGACTTACAGGCTAACAAGAAAACACCTGTGGATAGCTCAAATTAAACCCTAGATGACAAATCAACTACATACCCAATTCCAAACCAATCAACTACAAACCCAGTTCCTTCTACTGCAACTCCCATTCCAAACCATCCTGCTGCTGACCCCCTCACTACAAATCCTACCAATGAAGAGCCCAACCCCATGGATGAACCTGATAACCCCAACCCAAAAATCAGTAGAAAACCCAACCCAAAATATAGTAGAAAACCCAACCCAGCTCCCATTGTGAAACATAATGAGAAGCCAACTCCAAAGCCGAAGCATCATCTGAAGCCCAACAAAACTCAATCAAAGCCCAAGTCCAAGTTCACTTCCAAACCCAAACCCAAATTTAACCCACCTAAAAGAATTACAAGATCTCAGGGGAAGGGATGGAGTACTAGCAAAGGCAAGCAGCCTCTTCATGTGGATTTAACTATAAATGAATCAACAAGAGATGATGGCAGCTCAGAGGATACATGTTATGTCCCAGTGCAAGAGGACAGCTTTAGTAATGATGAAGAATTGGTTGCAAGAAATTTGAAACCAAAAATAAAAGAGGCTAATAAGGTTCAAAAGAATTCAGGCATAGCTAAAGGAAAGGAGAAGATAGGAAAAGATAATATTATGCAAGCTGATGATGCATATGTTGAGGATCTTTCAGATGTAGAGGTGGATCTAGGTTTTGTAGGAACTACAGGGGAAGGAATTTGGTATGAAGCTCTCGATCCTAGTACAGAATCTGATGGAGCCAACTCGTGGCACTCGGAGGAGATGAAAACTCCTCCTAACTATGAGGATGAGCTAGAATCTGATGGAGATTTAAATGAATTTTCTATTTTCCAAGGGTGCCAGAGGTTTGGTGAGTTGAGACTTCAAGTGGGCATGAAGTTCAATACCAAACAAGAATTCAGGGATGCTGTGCGAGAGTTTACCATACAGGAAGGTAGGGGGATTAAGTTCGTAAAGAATGATAATATCAGGTGTAGGGCAGTTTGCCAAGTAGATGAGTGCTCATGGATTGTGTATGCTTCAAGAGATCATGAGGACTATTGCTGGCAAATCAAGACATATTATGATGATCATACATGTCCAAGGGAAAACACTAATAGGACTGCAAACAGAGTATGGTTGGCTGGTAAGTTGGTTAAAAAGGTTAGAAAGTATCCTAATTTCAAGCAATGTGAGGCTGCAGTGTATTTTAAGTCAAAATGTGATCCAATTCTGCATAGAAATTCAATAGCTAGAGCCTTGGCTGATGCAAGGAATGTTGTTTATGGCGATGAGAAGGCACATTATGCCTTGTTAATGGATTATGCTGAAACTCTTCTGAAAACCAATCCCAGATCCACTGTGAAAATTGGGGTAATTCCATTTCTTGTGTACAAGTCATGTTCAAGAAAATGTATGTTTGCTTGAGTGGTTGCAAGAACGGGTTCAGATCAGGGTGCCGGCCATTAATTGGACTCGACGATGCATTTCTGAAGACACATATTGGAGGCCAGATATTATCAGCTGTAGCCCAAGATGTAAACCATCACATATATGTCATTGCTTGGGCTATAGTCAATGTTGAAAACAAGGAGAATTGGAAGTGGTTTCTTGAGCTACTCCAAGAAGATTTGGGAGACTATAAGGCTAACGGATGGTATTTCATTTCTGACATGCAGAAGGTAACTAACTCCTACCTATAACATTGTTATGTTATTCAAATAGTTACACATTTGTTAAAGTTGGTTCATTTTCTGGACTACATGATATTTTTTGAGCTTGGTTCATTCTGTTATGAGTAGTTGGTTGATTTCTGGATAACGTGTGAATGTGTGAATATTTCATATTGGCTGATCCTATTTGGACTTTATAAACTATATGATTCTCTAATTAAGATAGATTGCTTGAAGTTTGGTTAAATATGCTTGAATATTTCATACTGGCTGTTCCTATTTGGACTTTATAAACTATATGATTCTCTAATTAAGATAGATTGCTTGAAGTTTGGTTAAATATGCTTGAATATTTCATACTGGCTGATCCTATTTGTTCTTTATAAACTATATGATTCTCTAATTAAGATAGATTGCTTGAAATTTGGTTAAATATGCTTGAATATTTCATACTGGCTGATTCTATTTGTTCTTTATAAACTATATAATTCTCTAATTAAGATAGATTGCTTGAAATTTGGTTAAATATGCTTGAATATTTCATACTGGCTGATCCTGTTTGGACTTTATAAATTATATGACTCTCTAATTAACGTAGACTGCTTGAAATTTGGTTAAATATGCTTGAATATTTCATACTGGTTGATCCTATTTGGTTTCTGCTACATGTGTTTGTCATAAGCAGGGATTGATTTCTGCTGTAGAAGAGGTCATGCCACAGGTCCATCATCGTTTCTGTGTATGGCAGCTGTGGCGAAATTTTAACAAACAGTGGAAGGATCTTGAGCTGAGGAGACTCCTATGGGATGCTGCTAGGTCAACCACATTTCAAGACTTTATTGATAACATGGACAAAATAAAGAGGGTCAGTGAGGAGGCATGGACATACCTGAACAAGTGGCCAAGGCATTCATGGACAAAGTCTCAATTTGGCCACCAGCCAAAGCTGGATAATATCTGCAACAATGCATGTGAGGTCTTCAATGCACGCATCAAAGAGGCTAGGAGCAAGCCAATCATCACATTGCTTGAAGAGGTAAGGATGTTTGTTATGCGATCAATTGCAAAGAATAAAGTAAAGTTGAACAACCATGTGGGGAAACTACCTCCTGTTATTCAGAGCCGATTGGAAAAGGTTTGTAAAGAATCAAAGAATTGGGTTCCTATATGGACTGAAGATGAAGAATATAAAAAATTTGAGGTCCATGGACACCCAACTAACATGGTTGTTGACTTAGGCAAGAGACTTTACACCAGCTAGTTCTGGATGTTAACAGGTGATATTATTAGCCTTTACATCAAATGTATTCTTTTTTACATTATAAATGGATTTACTTCATTAATTAATTTGGCTGGTGTCTTGTTGATTATTTCCTGGTTTATTTACTATAGGCATTCTTTGTGTTCATGCTTGTGCTACTCTTGCACGGATGAACAAGAGACCCGAGGACTTCTGTCATCCCTTGGTCACCATGGACTCATACAAGAAGACATATGAATATCACATCAATCCTCTCCCAGGCCAATCCCTATGGGAAAAGTCAGTCTACACTCAGCCCCAAGCTCCTAACATTAAACAGAAACTAAAAAACTGACAACCAAAAGACGAAAGGATGCTGATGAAGGTACTAGTGGAAACAAGAAACCTAAGCAAACTGTTACTCTAAAGAGATAGTTGAAGCCGTTCAAATGCACATACTGTGGAGTAAAGGGACACACCAAGAGAGGATGTAAAAAGAAAAGAGCTGATGAGCTTGCTGCTGCGCTTGCAGCTGCAACAGCTGCTGTGGCGGCGAGCAAGTCCAAATCTACTCCAACTGGGAGTACACCTGCAGCTGAACCAAGCAACACCACCAATGTGGCACCACAAGTAGTTGAAGCTCCTCCTGGTGTAGCTGTCCGGAATCATGCTCAAGTGGAGGTTACAGATAACCTTCCATCACCAGCAGCTGCTACTGAGATTTACTTATCCCAACCAAATTATGGTGGGACACAAGACGAGGTAAATATTTGGTATATAATTTTTGACATTTTTTTTAGTTGCTCCTTTTTCACACTACTTTCCTAACTTACCTCAGGCCCCACCACCACCACCAACAACAACAAAAAGGCTAGATAAATTACCAACCAAAAGGAGGAGCTCACCACCACCAGTAACTGCTTCTATTGATCCCATGCAAGGAGTAAGTACAGCAACATCCTCTAGATTGGCCAACTTTTTTAAATTTGTTCCAACTCTAGGGTTCAAACCACCAAGGAAGAAAAACACTAAGTAATTGGATGTTCTGACTGCTGCAGTCTGATTGATTACATATGGAATTTGGGCACCAGTTGTTTCCTTATTTTTGTTAATTTCATTCAGGAGTAGCACATAACCAGACTGTATGGTTAACTTTTACTTTTGGTAGTTATAAACCTTTAAACTTGGAGGTCTTATTGTATTCCTTTTTGGTGCTGTATTATGGTGTTTATCAGGAGCTACTCTATTGACAGTGTTTCACAATATGTTAATTATAATTAAAATATGGTTTTATCAACTTAATTGTTCTGTTATATTTATTTAGTTTGGTTATTATCTTTGTAAACTATATACACAGACCACACCAATAATCTAAAGAGTGCCCATTCATTCATACACATAACACATTTGTTACATTTTTGCAACCACAACTAGTACAACAACTAACAAGAAAAAAACCAACAATCCTAATATTTGTATTACATATTTCTGCCTCCTTAATTCAGCCTCCAAATTGCCAATCCTGAATGCAAGACTCACGCTCATTTCTTCATTCTTATATGCTGCAGCTTCTTCAAAATTGCCATTGTCATCTTCTACAATGTCTGCCCATTGGAAAAACCCACACCACCCTTTTTCACTACACTGTGAGCAGTAAATTTAGGGATTTAGAGGTTGGCATTAAAAAACAGAAACAACATATCTTACATACAAACTCACGTTGTAATTCGAACATCTGAAGAAGGGCTTGTCTGGGTGGGTGTCCGTTCTAGATCATCAAAGCACAGGGCATTTCCCACACCCACAGCACTTTGGCACTCGTGAGGCTCTGCTACGACTAGGTGTCCTTGTCGTCGATCGAATAGAACTTCCGTCTCCCTCATTTGCATGTCCAACCATCGTTCTACCCAGCACAGCAACGACGAATGAAACGAACAGGAAAGAAGAAGAAGAAGAAGAAGAAGAAGAAGAAGAAGAAGAAGAAGAAGAAGAAGAAGAAGAAGTGGTACGCTACTCCAGCAATTAGGGTTAAAAAGGGGCTCAGGGATCACATTGGGTTTCAAACTTTCCATGGCCACCTCATGTAACCGTTCCACAGTCCAGCATGGCAAAAAATTGTCACATCACTGCCGCCGGGAAGGAGCTTCGATGGAAAAGGGCGAAGGGACTAACTAGGTGCATTTTTTTCAAAGTCGAGGACATAAATAGTGTAATTGAGAAGTCAGGGACCAAATCGGTGCGTTTTGTGAATCTTAGGGATTACTTTGGTGTTTAACTCGAACTAAAAACAATAAGAAATAAGAAATAAAATCTTTATCTTGGCAGTGATAGAAACAAATCTGAAAGAGTTTGATAGAAAAAAAAATCTGTAACGAAGAACATACAGAGAATTATTGTGAAATTATGTGGTTATGTGCATCTTTTTTTATAGAAGAAATGAAGGGTAGAGTTGATAGATATGGAATAAATTTCTTACCTAATTCCTCCAACGGTAATTAACCTTCCCAACAGAGCTAGAATTTTTAGTTTCACAGGAACGTACTTTCAGAGGTGAAAGCACTTCTGGGTTAGAGGTTCCAAAAAGTTGCAAAATGTAATAATGAGACGTTCAAGACGCTCAAACAAAATTTTCTATTTCCCAACGGGAATCCCAAACACAATCGTAGTTTTGGATAGTGAAGCATTTATTATCTTTTGAGTTTTTATATATCTTTTATTAGCTGTTCTCTATTTATCACAAATCCTATCAAAACAATTGAAGTTTCGTTCAAAAAATTGTTATATGTATGACTATCGTTTAGAAATAGATATGTTAGAGTAATTAACAATACATATAAGTATCACCGTTAAGTTTTAGTTGATGAATTGATAAAAATACATCATGTGTCCATTGGTTGCTATCTTGGAAGACCAAATTAGTACTTTTTTTTCTTTAAAAATTAATTAGTCTGAAGTCGAAATCTTCAAAGACCTAATTGTCACTTTACTCTAATTTATTCAATAAATAATAATAGCAATATTAAGCAGTATTTATTTATTATTATTTAAAAAATATTAACAGCAGTATTTATTTATTAAACAGTATTCAAAAAATAATTAAAAATGATTAAACATTATTTACGTATGATTAGAAAATAATAATAATTTATTATTATTATTCTAAACGGTATTCTATTATTAAACAATATCGTTTATTATTAGAAAAATATTAATAAATTATTAAAAAATAATAAATATAATAATAATAATAATAATAATAATAATAAAATTACTAGTTAAAACACAAATATATAAAATAGAAATAAATAAATTCTGGTTTGGTAAAATTACAAACCAATAATAATAATAATAATAATAATAATAATAATAATAATAATAATAATAATAATAAAATTACTAGTTAAAACACAAATATATAAAATAGAAATAAATATATTCTGGTTTGCTAAAATTATAAACCATTTTTTCTTTCTCCCTCAAACCCTAACCCTTCATAGTATATTTCTTCTTCTTCCACATTTGCTTCTTCACTCTTTCTCCTTCAGTAACCTTTTGTTACTCTTGCTTCCTCATTCTCGTTTTTCACTCTTCTTTACTAACGTTTTTTCACCCTTACAAGAACCTACGTTTTGGTTTTATAAGCGGATTCACCCTTCCATTACACACGTCAAGCATGCAGCTAGGGAGGCTGTCAATCGCAACCTGCGATTTGCTCTGCACGGCTAACAAACGCAGTCTGCGTTTTGCCTTCTCCAAGACTGATCAACAACTGTTCTTGTCTGTATGCAAGGGACACTTGGCACGTTTCAAAAATTGGTTGTCCTGCCCTACGAATCGCAGGTTGTGTTTTGCAAGATGCAACATTTTCTTGATCTTCGTCCTACACAAAAGGCAGGTTACGTTTTGTGGCTTCTGACACTAGCAGTTCCACATTTGTGCATAACACATTATTCATCCATTTTTCAGTATTTTACCATTTTTAAATTCATTTACAAATTAATTATGAAGAGTGTCATTTAAATATTTCGCTTAAAAATGTATTTTATTTTAAAAATATTATTTATATATTAAAATTAATTATTAAAATTAATTATCATGTATTTATATATAAATATATATTTTATATTTTAATAATTAATTTTAGTAAGTGATTTTAGTAGTCAATGAATTATAACTTAAATGACATCATCTTTCTATGCAGATTCGAATATCTTTATTTTTAATAAAAAACATTAATTTTAATGAGTAATTTTAACCAATTTAATTTTAGGGAGACACTCCCATAAAAATGTTTAAAACGTTTTTTTTATTAAATATATTTGTTATTAACTAAAATTTAATATCTATAATTGATTAAACTATATTATTTTTGTCAAAATTAGATCAAACAAATTGATTTGGTCGAAAAATCGATAAACTAAACTTTGAACCGATTTAAATTAATATTCTTTTTTACAGAAAATGACTACAATAATCTTATTATAAAAAATGATTAAAATATGTTTATTATATATTTTTTAATTTTAAAAAATTTAAATTCTAACCATTCAAATTATAAGTGTTAAATTTTAAGTAATTAAAAATATTTAAAAAAAAGTTTTAATGGCCTTTATCTAAGTGGCTCATTTAATGTTAATTAAATTAATTAATGTCTCATTTATCACTACTCTTGGTTGGACGCTTGAACTACATTCTGCAACTTTGTCTTCTCAGTTTTATCAGGTATGTCTCAGTATCACTTCATTAGTGTCCATGGCTGCATGGTAATGCTGTTAATTTCTCTTCTCACTTTTCTGTTTCAGGATGACGAAAACCAACCAGAAATGTTCCAACGGTGGTGGTAGCGGTAGCACCTGGAACTGGGTTGACCCTGAAGTTTTGAATACCAAGTCAGACATCAACATCGCCAATCTCACCCCAACCAAACTCCTCCAACCAAATCATTCAAGTGTATCATTCGGACACTGCACCGACCTTGACCGTGTTTGTTACGGTTCAGGTGAAGAAGAACAAGAACGGTTCTTCTTCGTGTACAAGGCGCTTTTCACTGATTTGATGCTACCTCTTCCTTTCTCCGATTTCCATATGAGTATCCTCAAGAAGATTGACGCAGCTCCTACACAGCTTCACCCTCACGGTTGGGTCTTCGTTCGGTGCTTCGAACTCCTATGCCAGTTTCACAAACTCACCCCTACTGTTCCCACTTTCTTCTACTTCTTTCAGTTGGTGGAGAAGAAGAAAGGTGCATGGCTTCATATTCATGCTCGTCCAGGTCTACATAAGCTTCTGTCTTTGGATTTGAGGTGCTTCCGCTTCAAAAACAATTTCTTCAAAGTCAAGGGGAGTGGTGGTGGTAGCTCTGTTCCTTTCTTCATGGATCAGAACAAGAACCCAAAGTTTCCTCTTTGTTGGTCTGAGTTCGTGAAGTTTCCAGATTCGCCTGTGTTTTGGAGTCTCTCTGATTCTGAGAAAGCTTTGGTCACAAAGTTCCAGAAGCTGAAAGCTCCATTCTCTTGTTCCTCTCTCATTAATGGTAACTGCATTTTCATAATCTTATTTTCAATATTTGTTTTTACTTTCTTGTTCATATTATTCTGTTGATCTGATTGTATAGCTGAGGAGTCAGAGTCAGAAGAGGAAGAGGAAGAAGCTGAGGAAGTGAAGAAGAAACCGAAGAGGAAGGAGGAAGTACTCACAAGAGAAAGAGCAGCGGAGAAGATGAAGAAGAAGCAAAAGGTTTCTGTGGAGAACAGTGCTGCTCCTCTTACTCCTCCTCCTTTGTTTCACGAACAGAACATTGTTGCAGATATTGATATGCAGCATCTGCAAGATTTTGAAGGAGAAGGAAGGGTCCTCTCCCTGTGGGATCGCCGCTTTGATTTCGACCATCACATTCGGCATCACTTGTTCTCTAGCCCTGACCAGGACAAGCTCCGCCACACCGGCCACACGGAAGTTGGACATTTCGTGAAGGCGAATGCACTGAGAATAGCAGCCGCTACTGAGTTCTTGGTAGAGGAGCTGGAAAAGAAGGAGAGGCAACTATGCAGGGTGGTGACTAAGCTGGAGAAGGCGGAGAGGGAGGTTGCTAAGTGTTTGGGGGAGCTTGAGAGGGTAAAGAAGGAGTCTGAGTATACTGAATTGTGTCTTATGAGGGAATGGAAGAAATCTGTGAGAGTGTCGTTTCAAAATGCTGTTGATCAGGTCCAATTGGGATTCCCAAAGCTGAATATGGATTCTATTATGTTGGATCCTTTCAAGGTTGTTGAGGGAGATAAGTTGGTGGATATGAAATCAAGGAGGCAAGATGGTGTTTTTGCTGTTTCTTCTGTTCTGTAAGACTCAACCAGCACTTGTACTTGGACTTCTCTAGTACTTGACTATTCTCTCGGTGTTTTTTGTTTATCAAGTTTAGTATATTAGTAAGCATTTCCTTACTTTTAATCTCCATGTGTATTAGGATTTTACAAGTTTTACTTTCGACGGTTGTTTTCGCAGTTCATCAAGCTAGCTTTATGTTTCAAGAGTTGCAATATATATGTATATTATCTCACTCTGCATATACTCTTGTGATGATTACGATTTTGTGATTCCTGCGCTTGGTGCTCAGGTTGGCTTTAATTGTAATATTCCATCACTCCCTCTTATTTGAACTAGTGAAGAATTGCTCAACTTTGTCAAGTGTCAATCCACATTTGTCGATCATTTTTTTTCAACAATGCTACTGCATCCATGTGTTTCAACTACTGTCAAGAAATGCAGCAAGTCACTATGTAGTACTTTTCAAAGAAATGCATCAAGAACTCTGGTTTTTCTTGTCGGCGTGCTCAATTATTCGGTTTCTTTTCTAATATTCGTCTATCTAATGCTCACTTATTCATGCCATCCACTAGCAATAAAGCTCCGGTTACGCGAATGAAATCAGCACACTGCTTGCTTGATTAACTAGCAAAGTTTTTGTTTGATTCTGTATTTCTGTCCCTATCACTTGGATTCTAGCCAACTTTTTACCTTGTAAACTATCGTCAAAATCTTATTGAATGAAGCAAAAACATCATGAACACCCTATGTTGTACAATAGAAACAAACATGGACCAACACAAAACGGATGATGACAGAAAAAGGAGGCATTATCGGAGGAAATTGCTTTTATTCTGGAATCTGGACATTATGTGCAGTCAAAACTGTGATTCATCTCTTCCATTTTAAAATCGAAAAGTTTGTTTTACACTTGTAACACCAAAGCCATCAATGAAGTTCCCTGTGCACTTCGGCCACGCAGAAGCTACCATTAGTATCCGCTAATCATGTACAAGCTCTTGCCTTCTTACATACACGGTTTCTTTTTGAATTCCTTTCATTCTTTCAGGGAGTGTTCTCTAGCTTGTTCAATCACTAAAGGCTCCAATTTCTGTGCTTCACCATCTCCTTTGGGAATAATGACTCCATAACCTCCTTCTTTTCTTTTGTATACAATATTAATCTCCCCTGAAGCAGCATAGGGAATAAAGTTAGTTACCATGATAACAAAATGTATTGAAAATAGGAGAAAAACCAACAAAAATATGGCAAAGTAAGAAACAAAGCCACACAAAAACAGAGAGCTAGACACTAATTGCTCACCAGTTTCTTCATTTCGGAAAGCATAGAAGTCATGATCAACATTTTCGAGTTGTTCAATTGCTTCTGCCACAGTCAATGGAGGCATGTCAAAGTATTTTGTGCGGACAACCTACAAGTCAAGTTCACAACATGAGTAAAGCTATCTACCAACAGAAAAACTAGGAGTATTTCAATATGCTTGAAAGGTTTGAATTACTCATAAGTCATAATAGAACACCTATCAAATCTATTTCCACTTCCAAAACAGTTCTCATTTGTAATCCTATAATATATTATATACAATGGCCTAATATTAGGTTTTTCCTCCTGTGTTTTGAACAAGATCGTAAACTTTTTTTTTGGAATTCATGAACTCATGTAAATATGCATGCAAAAACCAAATCCAAAATGCAATTGAAGGTTATTTATCAAATATCAACTACCAACCTCATCAATTGTTTCTTCCTCCTCTTCTGCAGATATCTCTTCTTCATCCAGTGGTACCGGCTCCACAGGCTCTCTAACCTTCAACCTGTTGAAGCCCTTCATGTGCCGACCATGGTCCGACTCCTTTTCCTTTATCTTCCTCAGCTTCCGTTGGATGATTGAGGACACCAAATCTATACTTCCATATGTACTTTCTGCATCTTCCTCAGCCCTCACCACTCCGTGCCTCTTTGTAAAAATAGTTACCTAATTGATTGGAAACCAAAGAATAATGGAAACATGAATCAATGAATTGAACTGAAAACACATGCTTATATGCACAAGAGAGATCTTCAAGTGACTGATTTTTTATTTTTCTTTTACTTATTGTGTACTCAACACATCATCACCACAACATGTGATGATTCCAAAGTTAAAATATTCTATTTCTACCACTATACTATGCATAATGTTGCAAATCCATATTACCAAAGCAAGCCTTGCCCTATTAAGTGGCTTCAGACATGTGGTTTTGTTGTAAATCATAATTATATTTTAAATAATTCACATCCAATATTACAAAGAATGAAATTATTGGGTGACGTTACCTCACATCTACGAGTCCTGGGTCCTCTCCCAAATTCTCCTCCTCCTCGAATGGATAGCCTAACATCAACTTCCCTAACTAAGTGACTGTGCTTCTGAACGGCCTTCCCCAACTTCTCCTCCACGTGCTGCTTCACCGCATCAGTGAGCTGAGCAAAACAACAAACAGTTCATAAACAATTCATTTTTTCTTTTTCTTTTTTTCATTTTATTTTATTAAGTATCCCTAGGAACTCAGCATAGATATACCTCTAGATTTTTGCCCTGGATGATCAATTTGACGGAAGATAGTGGTCCATCCCAAGTCATGCGAACGGAGAGGGAACCGCCGCGGGTGGTAGAGGTGGCATTTGCAGCATGCTTGAGAGGGAAGAAAGTTTTGAGCTTTGTTGAGGAACTGTTGAAGTGAGGTCTGGAAAGTAGAGAGAGGGTAGAAGAACGGCCAGAAGAAGGGGACGGGGAAGTACGCAGGGTAGCGTGGAAGTATAAAGGTGGGGCGGCCATAGCTGGAATTGAATTGAAGTGAATAATTGGGAAAACGAATTGGGACAATAGATTTTAGCTTTGGGTGGTAGAGTGAGCCAGAGACACGGACGAAGAGGATGAGACTCCGAAGAGAGTGAGAGTGACAGCAAACAGTATTGGATATTGAAACGGTGTCGTTTCCTTACCGTATCGGATGAAGATGAATATTCAGAGTTGTCTCGGTGTCAGACGTGGCCACTCCTTACTTGATTTTATCCATAACTAGGCACAAAAATCTAGACACTATTTTGTCCACTTGCGCTCTCTTTTACGTTATAATTAATGCTGGAGGAACCAGCCAGTTGTAGAGTAGTAATGTAGTATATGCTCGTCAATCTTTTGCTTGTGCCTCATTGCATTACATTAGATTTGCGACTCATTGGCTGTTAGAATTAGGCTAAAGAACCTAAACAAGTCAAGGGTGGAACAATTTGCCACAAATAAACTAAAGTAAAATTTGATTTATTAATTAATTAAAGTATATTTAAATGTAGTTCGAATCTATTTGTTTTGAATTCATTTTTTAAGTAATTTGAACCATGTAGATTTGAATTACACATTGATATCTAAAGCTACATAATTCGAATTCAGCTTATTCGAATTACGCAGAAACATGTAATTCGAATCAAACTGATTCGAACTCTTTCTATGCATGCCATGCAACATAATTCGAAGTGGCTTAATTCGAATTACTCCAAGTAAAGTTTGAATCAGACTGGTTCGAATTACTCCAAGTACCAAGTCCTATGTAATTTGAATGATGTTGATTCAAATTACACATTGTACAATAAGATACTAGAAAAAATACTATATAATATAAAAAAATATACTAAAAAAAAGTATAAAACAAGATTATAACAAATTAATTTTAGTATAAAATTATTAAATATAAATTAATTTTAACTCCTATTAGTACATTGAATTAAAAATAACATATAAAAATATACTTGTATTTATTAAATTTTAATAACATAAAAATTTAATGACTTTTTAAATATTATTTTTATAATAGGAGTACATTTTTATATAATTTAAATACTTTATAAAAAGAATATTTAAATACTTTATAAAAATATTATTTAACAAAGTGTGGTGTACGTTTATCATACAAAAATAAAGTCTTGTGCCAATACAATAATATTATAACATTTTAAATCAATTTTTTTCTAAAATTTTAGATTAAAAGCAGCACATGAAAAAATATTATTGGTATTTTAAAGCTAACTTAATTAAAAAAGATAGAACTATATTTTTTAGGATTTTATGTACATAATTAGGCTAATTTTTTTTAATATTGATCAAAGATGTGTGTTACACTATGTTATTTAGTTTTAGGTAAGTTTTACTCTACTATAATTTTTTTTCTACTTTTCAGAAGACATAAATCTAAAAAATTTTATAAATTAATTTAAAAGAAAATATCATTGACGTTTTATAAAATTTTGTAGGATCTGTGTCTTCTGAAAAGTAAAAAAAAAATTATAGTAGAGTAAAACTTACCTAAAACCAAATAATATAGTGTAACTCACATCTTTGATCAATATTAAAAAAAATTAGCCTAATTATATATATAAAATCCTAAAAAATATAGTTCTATCTTTTTTTAATTAAGTTAGCTTTAAAATATCAATAATGTTTTTTCATGTGCTGCTTTTAATCTAAGTTCTTAAAAAAAATTGATTTAAAATGTTATAATGTTATTATATTGGCACAACACTTTATTTTTGTATGATAAACATACACCACACTTTATTAAATAATATTTTTATAAAGTATTTAAATATTCTTTTTATAAAATATTTAAAGTATATAAAAATGTACTTCTATTATAAAAAGAATATTTAAAAAGTCATTAAATTTTTATATGTTATTAAAATTTAATAAATACAAGTACATTTTTATATATTATTTTTAATTCAATGTACATAGGAGTTAAAATTAATTTGTTAATAAGAGTTAAAATTAATTTATATTTAATAATTTTATACTAAAATTAATTTGTTATAATCTTGTTTTATACTTTTTTTAGTATATATTTTTTATATTATATAGTATTGTTTTAGTATCATATTGTATAATGTGTAATTCGAATCAACATCATTGGAATTACATAGGACTTGGCACTTGGAGTAATTCGAAACAGCCTGGTTCGAAATACACTTGGAGTAATTCGAATTAAGCCACTTCGAATTATGTTGCATGGTGTGCATGGAAGGAGTTCGAATTAGCTTGATTCGAATTACATGTTTCTGCGTAATTCAAATCAGCTGAATTCGAATTATGTGATTTTGGGTATCAATGTGTAATTCGGATCTGCATGGTTCGAATTACATAGAAAGTAAGTTCGAAACAGGTGGGTTTGAACTACATTTAAATGTGCTTTAGTTGATTGATGAATCAAATTTTACTTTAGCTTATTTGTATCAAATTGTTCTCCCCTTAGCTTGTTTACGTTTTTTACCCTTAAAATTATTTAGCGCCAGATTGTTGAATCAATGAATGAATTCGCCCCAACCTATTACTTTGATGCGTTGCTCTCAACTATTTTTTTGATATAATTAAATTGTTAAAAAAAATTTATCAAAAAGATTTTTTTAGCATATTTAACAAAATTTTAGTAATTAAAAAAATGTTAAAAATTATTTTTTTTAAATTTATAATTTTTTTAAAGAATTGTTTATTTTTAAATAATATAAACCTTAACTTTAATTATGCAACTTGCTATTGTATTGGTTTACTACTTTTGGTCTCTACTCGTTCAGAATATTTATAAGTGTTACATCCGTAATTAACTTTTTATGATTTAATTAAGGATTTTGTTAATATATATTTTAAAAGCATATATAAAAAAGTAATGTGTGATTATGTATGGAATGATATCATCAAAAATAAAAGTTTTAATATAATTTTATAAATACTGTTACTAAAAATTACTAAAAAGATATTTGTTTTATATTTTTAAAGTATTAAATATATTAAAAATTTTAAAAAATATATTATGTTTTGAAAATATATTTTTAAAATACAAAATAACTAAATCTTGTAATTAAAAATATTTTTTAAAAGTATAATAAGGTCCTTTTTACCTTAACATATATATAATCTTTTATAAATTATATAAATTGTTACATCACGGTAGAAATTACTATTTGTTTATAAATTATACTCTTTTATAGGGGTGTTCAAAATCGATCAAATCCAAATAAAATCAATCAACCGAACTAAAATAATTGATAACTGAATAAACTGAAAATTGAAAAAACATAAAATCAGAGTATACTCACTAACATTGGTCTCTCTCTCTCTCTCTCTCTCTCTCTCTCTCTCTCTCTCTCTCCCTCCATGACAACAGACAAAAGTATCGAGAGCCGGTCTCGTGATCAGGATAAAGAGAAAGTGACTGCCACCCAAAAGACTTCTCAATCATCACCCTCTACTTCAACTACCCCTAGAACCTCACAAGCATATGGTGCATAAGATCAACCCATCATTATGGTCCCTAACCCCAGTTATGTGGGTCGGCTATTGTGGCAGTCATTCCTCTAAAAAATCGTCCTACTGATTCACTAGAGTTGACTCTTCCACCACTTCTACCTGTTCAGCAGCTTACTACATCGACGCCACCTCCCGTAACAGACACTGTAGTTTTGAAATGCTTTCATGGATGCCTCAGCACATTGGCTTATTAGGATGACGATTTGGCCTGATGAATTGACCATGTGAGCACCATTTTAATTTGTTTTAAATGCAATTTATTTTAAAATTATTAAATAATATTTGTGTTTACTAATCTTAATTCTCTATTGATAGGTTTGCATCGTCGGATAACAATTCTTATACACAGGAGTGTACTAATGTTATCAAGTTGATGTACGACCACCCATGGCCGAGCTACAAGAAGATTCTTATTGAGACCAGAGAGCGATGATTTTATAAGTGGGCGAAAAAATCTCTACTTATTCAAACTTTATTTAGTTTCTATCTTTTGCTTTGTTTATGTATTTAATTTCGATTAATTAATGCTAATTATTTCCCTGTGTAGGAGAAATTTATACTTGGAAAGATAAACGATACTATGATCAAGAACATTTTTAACCATCGCATGGCTAGGCGACTTTAGCAGATACTTGAGAACATATGTGGGAGGCAGGACATTCTTACTCAGTGGCTTCGACCAGACATTAAGAAGGCTCGCTATGCCTATTGGGAGAATAATGAAGGGTTCAAGCGACGTGGAGCCACAAACACGGCCAACAGGGAATCAGCTAGGTCGTCTAAGTATTCTGGCGGGTCAGCGACTTTTATGAAGACAAAGTCCAATCTGGTATATAACCTGTATTAATATATTAAGTTCATTTTATCTTTGATTTTAAAATTAATTGTCCCTTGGTTTAAATCTTTTCTTTCAATATGTGTATATGTGTAGCCTAAGTTGTTGGATCATGAGGCGACGATGGTGGAGGTCTTCAACTATACTCACATGCTGAAGGAGAACAATGAGAGATTTGTCGATCAGCGATCTGTGAATTATTATATGAGTAAACGTAATAATTTATTTTATAACTTATAATCGTTTTCAATTAATTGTCGCCCTAATAAGATTTGCATATCATGTGGTAGGAATCGTACACGTAGAACTTGGAGGCTGCGACCTAACAATCTCAGCAGATTGGGGAGGACAACAACAACTCCTCGCCTTCCGTCATTGATCCTAATGTGGTGTGGTGCAATACTACATCTAAGCTGTATGAGAATCGTGTATATAAGCCGGGGTCGTTCTTCGCCAGCAACCTCCACAATTACGCTAATGTTGCATTTGTAACTATTTGCAAACTAATATTTGAAACAAATTATTCTACCTAATTAGCTTCTCAAATGTATGTAATACACTTGTTTAATAAAAAAAATTAACTGATTGAATCTTTGATGATTATACAGAAACAAACTTCTAACGACATTTCTTTCTTTCTTTTCTACAAACTAATCTTTAATAAGTTTAGAATGATCATTTAAATTGTCTTGATATGATCACAAGAATAAATTGCTTGAATAAAATTACAATGATCATCACAAATTTTTTGGATAAAATAAAAATAATCGCCACAAGATCCCTTGATAATATCAAAATAATCGCACAAGTTATTTTGATAAAATCAGCATGTGTTTTTATACACAAGAATAAAAAGTAGCTCCCTTACATAGAAGAAAACTAAAAAATACTGTTTCATAATCTTATGTTTTTGTTACATGTCCCATGGAGTTTTTTTTATAATGCTAAGTGGATAACAAACTTATTTAGCAATTCCCTAAACATTTATTATTCTATTACATTGAAAATAATTACTAAACATTTAAAATTCTTTTAGAAAAACTAAATGAAGGCTCTACATGTAGTATCCTATCACACATAACTTTACGCTTAAGTCGTAAATCAGAGGTGATGAGGTATTACGACCTCTAAAAGAAAAGACGTATATAAATATAGATGAAAGGAATTATAACTAGGAGTGTTTAAAAAAATGGAAGCTAAACAAAACCGTTGCAGAAAACGCATCACACTCGTACTGATAAGCATAAACGGATAAGCAAGATTGAACGGAAAGGATAGCATATAAATATAAAGAATAGAATTTGAAAAGATATAGATATCCAAGCTCCAGACTCGACCTGCAAAGCTAAGGCCAGCTAGAGGAGTATACATATACATACATATAACCCAAAATGTGTTTACTAAAATGTTGAATATAAACCCTATTTCTCTAGGTCAACCTCTAGGAGAGACAAAATACAAATATTCACAAGGTGGAGAATCTATATACAAATACATAGTATAAAGTAAGCACAAAGCCCAAAGTAGATCTTCGCTTCAGCAGAGCCTCCAGTATGCTCAGCGAGGTACCTCGCATCCTGCATCTGAAAAACAATAATATATGTATGAAATGAGAACCAGGATTCTCAGCATGGTAAAGGTATCTCCATAGATAATAAATAATGTCTCGAAAAAGCTAGAGGCATTTCTAGAACTCTGACACTCAGATTTTAACTTAAAGATCATACTAAACTAGAAATTCGGTAATCTATCTATATGAATCTAGTCCTAATCTAACTTTGCACCTTCTGCTTCCCTCAAATGTCCAAATCTCCGGGTGGAACATCCTTCATCACGCCTCCACCAAAAGAGGGTTTCTCAAAAGTAAATACACATACAAGCCAAATAAAGAAATCACATAAGGAGTACAGATACAACAAGTAAATAAGTAGCAAATAAGCATGGCTAAGCAGTTAGGCAAACCAAAATGATGTGCACTCAAATAAAACATACAAATGCATATGATGCATGCCTGTCTCATGGCTGATGAGTCTCATATGTCGATTATATAGCCAACCCGATATGTAACCATTGGACAGTCCCTCTGTGTGCGCATCCCCAAGCCCAAATATCCATGGGGTAAATTCCCAAGCTCGAATTATGTGTGTGTGTGTGTGTGTGTGTGTGTGTGTGTGTGTGTGCCCATAGGAAAATCCGGGGAGATAGTGTTCGGTGTAACACCCTAATTAGCCAAAGCCTTATCTCGCGTCGTAAAGCAAAGGTTAATCAAAGGTTACGACAAGTTTAAGCTTATACATATATTATATAGAAGGAATTAATAATATCCAGAAGCCCGATGAAAAATAGAGCTCAAAAACAGGATTTGAAAAGCGTAAAACATACTAGCGAAGCTACTAACTTAAAGCACATGAAACAAACGTGATATAACAAAATATAGTAGTATAATATCATAAGAATCTAGTCACAGCTCGCGGAGTTAAGCCGGCTAGCCATATACAGACCATATGTGAAACCAGATAGTAACAACAGGTGGGACGAACCACCACCCTTACGCCGCCGCTACCTCGACAAGCGGGATCCAACCTCGGCCCCTGCTGGGCGCATAGTGTCTCATAATCTCAATGAAAAAGTAGTGTAGTGGTTTTCAAAAATATTTTCAGTACAAGATGGATCCATTACTTCATTCAGAGTCCTCGACTCTGTTCAACCACTGTTCATTTACATTTCAGTTCCTTGATTTTCGCATCTCATTCACCAACCATTCATCACACATCATCAACCCTTCCCCAATACAACAGAAACCTAGTACTCCGGTTGCTAACTTTTTTTTTCAAATAATAACGTCTAAAACCTTTAAATCTTTTCCCATGTTTGAGTATCCAAAAATATGCTCAAAAGTCTTAAAAAGGTGTCATGGAAGCTTACAACCTCGTCGGGAAGGTGAAATAGTTGAAAATAAAGCAAAATTTGAGAAACAGGGCGTGTGCTTCCGCACAGGGGTGTGTGTGCGCACGCCCAGGAAGTTCTTTAAAAGTGTGTGTACACATAGGGGTGTGCATACGCACAGGTGTCAAAACTCAAATGGTCTGTTCACTCGCATAACCTGTGCCAGTGCCTCCAATAGACTGGCCTTCCCAACGTGTACGTACGCACAGGTCTGTTCGTACGCACAGGTTGCAATTTCCCATTGGTGTGAGCGCACACAAGCTGTGCCAGCGCTGCAAGCAGAATGCCTGCCTTTGCGTGTATGGACACACAGGTCACAATTTTCGCAGAGTGTGCGTGCGCACAAGGCTGTGCGTGCGCACATACCAGAAAACTCAGAATTCTGTAACTTTGCAGAATTTTCAAATTTTTAACACCAACTTTGAATGATCATAACTTCCTCCACAAAATTTCAAATTTTGCAAACTTTATATCAATTTAAAGGGTTTTCAAAGATATTTAATTCTAAGCAAATTTTAACCAATTTTGAAAATCGAGGCAAAAGTTATGATCGGACAAAGTTCACCGAAATTCAATTTTTTTCGAAAATAACAATTTCCACAATTCCTTTATAAGACATAACCAAAACCAAACCAAACCATTCCAAACTCCACTTTTCATCAAAATCAACCCTCTATGTCATACTACCCCAAAATTACCACATTTTTCCTTCACCTTTCCTCATCCATACATCAACATCAGTATATCTCATATATCAAACTTCATTAACAATTTTCCAACTACATTACCAATCGATTAACACCAATATCACATTTATCAACATAATCCACTACTCATCTTCACAAGTCATTCATCCTCATCGTATCACTATTAATCATCAATATCAACTCAAAAATAATCATTTCATCAAACATCATCATACAATAACATCCAACAACTCATCAACTATTCAAATTCAATCCTATCCTATGGGTCACTAGCCTAAGTGTCCATGAATATTATATACTACATAGAGAAAACCGAAACCATACCTTGGCCGATTCCCTTTATGAACCAAATGAGCTTTCAACCAAAATTCAACCACCAAAGTAGCTCCAACAAGCACCAACAGGCTCCAAACTTACAATAATCAAGCTATATACATATGAATCACCAAAAATCAACCTATGGCTCATCATAAATCAAAAGTTCACAAGAGATCAAAGCCTCTTACCTTTCACAACAGATTTGGATGTCAAAACCCAAAGCTAAGCAAGGATTAGAGTGAACCTAAACACCAAGAATCACAAAAACTAATTTAACCCAAACGTTGGAAACTAGTTCGTTCTTCAAATGTTGGAAACTTCACGGATCTAATTTTCATTCAAAACAAAGTTTTACAAAATTTGAGTGTTCGGAAGCCAAATTATGGCCCGCCAAGGTTATTCAAAAATCAGCTTTTACCAAAGTTTACAAAATCTCTAGTTTTCCAAATTCTCAATTCCAAACCAACAATTCCACAACCCAAAATAGCCCCAATAGTCCCTAACCAGGTTCATACACTTCTCATTTAAACTACAACATGCCAACATACAAATTCATTCAATTCATTCAATTAAATCCACAATCCACCCTCAACAACATCACAATCATCAACATTTCATAATCATCAAAATCATACCCCAACACAAACAAACTCATTCATCCTTTATTCACAATTCATATACCACATACACAATTCAATAAACAACTCTTTCAGTTCATTCCTATCTTAAAGTCTTCTAGCCTAAGTTTTCACATAACATTATACATTATACATTAACTACGAGAAACTAAAATCATACCTTGGCCGATTCCTCCCTAAGTTTGGAACACCTCAAAATGCCTCTTCTTCACAAGTTCCAAGTCTCTAACTATCAAATCGACAAGCTCAACCACCAGAATTTTGTTCCAAACTACCAAATAGACTATAAATCAACAAGAAACACAATCTAATTCACACAATATCACTAAAATTAACATAGGGTTTACTAATTCAAGGATTCACAAAGGTTTAATAGTTTTTTTATCTTACCCACAGATCAATTGGACAAAACCCAACAATTTTCTCAAGCTAGTTCAATCCTAGAACATCAAAACACCAAAATCTTCAATACCCATAAACCAAAATTTCGAAATTGAAGAAAGGAATGGCTGTGTGAGAAAATGCCAATCCCTTACCATTTTGTTTGAATGGTTTTGGATAGCTCAACACGATGGTCGCATCACCTCAAACAGTGTGGCGATCAGAGCTTCGGATTGAGAAATATGTGGATTTGAAGATGAGCTAAGGGTTAGGGTTCTTGTGATTCCCTTTCCCTTCTTTAGTGTTGAAATGAAAGAATGAAGGGGAAAGAGCTGAGTTTGCATGCTTTATATGTTGGGTCTTGGGCCTGGTTTGGATTCAGTCTAACTGGTTCAGTCTATTGGTCTGGTTTTAGGTCAAAATCTTTAAAATTAATATCAAAATTCGTATTTTAAATATTTTTATTTTTTTAGATTATAAAAATTTAATTTTTTAATAATAATTAATTTATTAGTGAATTATTTATTAATTTTCCAGAATTTACACTACACAATTCACTAAGCATTTATTGTTCTACTACATTAAAATCAACCACTAGCATTTATTACAATTAAAATTAACATAAAAACTAAGATAAACGCATGAACGTGGGCTAAATTCCATCATACTATACTTAAATGACAAAATAATTTGGGCTCCCTTATGCTCATATCATATACCCATTATTGAAGATGATTCGTCTTTGAAGGAGAAGATGATTCGTCTTCAAATCACATGCTTCTCAAATTCTTAAAGGAAGTTATTCCATTAGAAAGAAAACTAAAAAATTATGTTTTATAGTCTTATGTTCTTGTTATATATCTCATACAACTTTTTATCATTAACAAACTTACTTAGCAATCCACTAAGTATTTACTGCAAGAATCGTCATAACCGTTTTAATAAAATAATAATTTTTAAGTGTCCTGTAAGAATCGCAACTAATCAACCAGTTAACTAAGTGATTATATTGCCCAAATTAGATTTCAAAAAGTTAGAGTGAGAATTTGAGGATTTAAAGGTGATTTTTGAACTCAGTGGGTCTTTCTGAGTCAGAAAATGTGCCTTTTGCAAAAAACCGCGAACCGGCAGTTGAACCGGTTCAAGTCTGCCTGGTGCTGCGCGAGAAAAAGTGAAAACAGTCAAAAACCTTAGAAAAATATTAGAAATAAAAAACCGGGCATTAATTTTAAAGGTTTGTCCCAAAGTTGGGCCAAACGGGGTAGAAACGCTAACGAGTTGGATTGGGCCCAAATTGTGCCCAAGCCCAACATATATAAAGGTTCATTAAATGAACCCATGTAGCCACAACACTATTAAACACACACACACTCAGCTGCAAAGAAAAGAAAGAAGAGGAAGAAGAAAACACTATTCACATATCTCTTCTTTTTGCGATATCTTGAGCTATGGTGCTCCGATTTACGTGCCGTCAGCGGCTACGCGTTCCTTGTGATGAGCTCTACAAAATACATATAAGAAACTGGTATGAAAATCTCGAAATCCTCTCAGTTCTTCTCTCCAAAATTTCGGGTTTTTTTAGGGTTTCGGGTTAAACGAGTTTTTGTGATTTTGGATGTTTAGGTTTGCTCTAATCCTTACTTAGCATTGGATTTTGGCTATCAAATCTATTGAAAAAGGTAAGAGACATTAAACCCTTGTGATATTATGTTTAAATGGAACCCTAAATTGATTTGTGATGGTTTATGCATATATAGTTTGATTATTGTGAGTTTGGAGCTTGTTGGAGTTACATTGGTGGCTTGCTTGTGGTTGGAAGCTCATTGGGTGCTCAATTTTGAGTTTTGGTTCATATAGGGAATCAGTCAAGGTATGGTTTTGGTTTTCTCTATGTATTATATAATATTTCTGGACACTTAGGCTAGTGACCAATAGGATAGGATTGAATTAAATTGGTTGTTGGAATTGTTGTATGATGATGTATGATGATTTGATGATTTGGGTTGTTGATGAATTTAAATGTTGATGTTGATAGTATGGTATTGAGGATTGAGATTGAAATTGATTATGATGATTTTTGGAAATGGTGGAATGGAATTTGATTAATGTGTTGATTTAAAAAAATGAATGTATTGTTATGTATTTGATAATGGAAATTGATGAATGTGGTTTGTGGAGGAATGATTACAGTGTTATATATTTGATATTTGAGGTTGATGATATTGAAGGGTGAATGACAAATTTGGTATGAATGGTAGATTGTGACACAAAGGGTGAGTTATGAGGTAAATTGGAGTTGGTATGGTTTTGGTCTGATTTTGGTTGAAATACTTTGAAAATTGAGGCTTAGCAAAAATTCTGCATAATCTATTTACTGGCAGTAGCTTCGGACGCTTTTTGGGAACGATCTAACCATCACCATTGAATGGGATTATTTTTTCTCGAATCTTTGTGATGTGTAGAAAAATCCTGAAAAATTTGGTTAAAGTTTAATGGTTGAATTAGGAGATATAAATTTTTGAAGTTTGTTACTTTAAAATTGATTTTCTGCTGCTACATAATCAAACCAGCAACTTTCCAAGCCTATATCTCCGAATCTTGACCATAATTTTGAGTGGGATCAAAAAGACATTGAGACTTGGACTATTTCCTTGTTTGTGTCAAAATTTTAGACTATTATAAATTTTGTAGAAGAAGTTGTGCTCGTTTTAAAAATAGAGCTCTTAGCTATTTTGACAGCAAAACTAGTTTTTGAAAGTAAACTTGTAGTCAGTATAACTCTCTCCAGAAAAATGATTTTTCTATGATACTTTGACTGATTTAAAGCTCTATGAGTCTAGTTTATTTTTGGAAAAGTTCAGATACATCAAATGAAAATATAATTTTTGGTGGATTTTTTAAGAACATGGCAGCTTGTTGTCTTGGTGCAGAGATTTCAAACTTAAAATAAGTTTTTGCAAGAGAAATGGTTTTCCTTTTTATTTTATTCAACTAAACTATTTCAACTGGTTTTGAATCTATAGGAAACTTCCGTTTTGAGTCTAGAGACAGATAATTAGGCTTGTAAACTTCTGTGACACCTATTTAAGGCTTTTGGCTCGTTTTTGGATATCAAAAGGTAGAAAAGGTCCTAGGTGATTTTAACTTAGTAATTTGATAAAAAGTTAGAAAATGGAGGCTTAGGTTTTGGGTGTACTGAGGATGGGCTTGGTGGAATGAGAACGAGGAATGGAGATGTTGGATTGAAAGTGGTTGAGATGAGTCGAGGACTCAGAAAGAGATGATGGATCCATGGCATACTGAAAATATTTTCTGAAAACCACTGATCTATCATTTGTATATTGAAATTATGAGACACTATGCGCCCGGCAGGGACGGCGGTTGGATCCCGCCTGTCGAAGTAGCGGCGGCAGCGTAAGGGCGGTAGTTTGTCCCACTTGCGTTGAGATGTGAGGTCGGTGGCAAAAGTATCCCGCTCGCATCCCTTCGGATCAATAGAGTGTGCAGGCGCAAAATCTTGGACAGTGATCCGAGCATTATATCTCGGGGGTTCCCATATGATGATTCTGAAGGGCGACGTCTCCATGGAGATGTGTCAGGTTGGCAGTTGAACCGACAATGTGATATCACAGCAAATATGGCAGGCATTCATCATGTGCATTTTCTATCTGTTTGTATGCTTTCCCGACCTGTAATTGTACACCTAATTGAATAACATGCCTATTTGCTTACTTGAACTACTTGTCTTATATGCTTCTATTTATGTTTTACTTCCATTGCTATTAATTATGTATTCTGCTGGGATTGAGGAGGTTCGAAAGGCGGTGGCGATGGGATCGCATGGAGGATAGGTTAGTGAAGGCTGTGGGACAGCGGTGTTTGGTTAGAATAGAAATTCCTTAAGATAGAGTACCCTGTCTATTTATGTTAAAATATATATGATACTTATTTGTTTTAGTATGCCTTAAGATTGAATCTTGTGATGGATATGAAGTCTAAGATTGCCTTTGGCGTCACGGGGTCTTATATCTTACATTACTGGGCACTGTTACCATGCTGAGAATCGGACCATATTTTTGTTGTGTTTTTTAAATGCAGGTCGTAACCCACCTCGGTGAGTTGCTTTGATGGTGACAGGAGCAGAGGATATCTATCTATTTTTGAAGTCTTTTAATCTCTTTTGTATATGTCTCTCATCTTTTGTATTTTGCTTTGCCTAGAGGCTTGAATTTGAGAGATCAAAACTTGTATAAGCTGGTTTTACTGTCTGGTTTCATGTATGGTTTGTATATGGCTAGCCGGCTTAAACTCTGCAAGCCGTGGCTAGAGTCTTATGATATTTTGTTATTTTATACCTATTTCTTGTGCCTTAAGTCAGAAGCTTTGTTAGCACATTTTGCGCTTTAAAATCCTATTTTTGAGCTGCATCCTTCATCGGGCTTCTAGATTGTATTATTCTTTCTATATATATTATATGTATGAGCTTAAATCTGTCGTAATCCTTGATTAACCTTTGCTTTACGATGCGAGGTAAAGCTTAGGCTAATTAGGGTGTTACATGTCCGGAGTAGATTCAAAATTTAGATGTTTTAATTTGAAACTTTAAGGGTGAAATTTGGATTCAATGATTTTTTCTGAGTGGGAAAATGTATCTTTTGCGAAAAGTTTTGTAAAGATATGTACTGGTGCTTAAGCCAGTAGTACCGGCTCTAGATTGTCTGGTACCATATTTTGAGAAAAATAAGATTTTGAAAATTGATTTATTATTTTGAAAGGATAAAAATAATTTGAAAATCGAAAACCGGGCGCTAATCTTAAAGGTTTTGGCCCAAAGTGGGCCAAATGGACCAAAAATGCTAACGGGTTGGACCGGGCCCAAATCGGATGCAAAGCCCAACATATATATGCTCATTAAATGAGCATTTCAGCTCATTCCACCCTAATTTGAAGAAGGGGGCGCAGCTACATTGAGAGGAGAGGGAGAAGAAAGAGCACTATTCATCCTCACCTTCATTTGCTTGTAACTTGATCTACGGAATTCCGATTGACAAGCCGTTTGCGGCCACGCAAAGCTCTTGTCAAGCCTGTCATTTTTAACTAAGTTTTGTAGGTAAGATCTCTAAAATCATGCTCTATTTTCCAGCCCTAGAATTTCTACGTTTTTGAGTTTTGTTTTTGAGTAGATTTTGTGATTTTGTTTGTTTAGGGGTGATCTAGCATTGGAATATTGTTGAATTTTACTCCTATTCTCATTGGGTAAGGTAAGATTTCATTAAATCCTTGTGTTTAATTATTTTTGTGAACCCTAGGTTTGATATTTGTATGTTATGTGATGTTAGATTTAATTTTGGTGTTTGTTGGAGTTAGTTTGAGGCTTTGGATCGAGCTTGGTGTCTTCATTTTGATGTTTGGTGCGTTTGAGAATCAGCCAAGGTATGTTTTCGTTTCTATGTAATATGTAATATTTCTGGACACTTAGGCTATTGGGCCTAGCATAGGTTGAAATTGTATTTATTGGTCGATTTAATGTGTGTATGTGTATTATGTGTGGTGGAATTGCTTTGGAGGTTAGACTATGAGTGTGGTAATGATAAATGGGAAAAACAATGAATTTGATGGTTTGGAATAGTGAGAATGTGGTTTAATTAGCGTGTGGATTGATAATTGTTGAGTTTGTTGTGGATGATGTTGGTTGATGTTGATGAGTGTTTATGAGGATTATGTAAACGTGAATGTTGATAATGATTGCTAATGTTGAGTTTAATTGATGAGAAGTATGAATATTGATGTTTATGAAGATTTGTATTAGTTGCTGATGTTAATAAGAGTTGGGGATGGTGAAGTGATGTATTAGGTTGTTAATTGTTGAGATTTGAGTTTACAAGTAGAGTTTGGAGTATGGAATGGATGATTTTTGGTGTTGTTAAGTCATGGAATGATGAAAGGGTGTATGAATATGATTTAGGTACATTAAGACTATTTTGGATGTGGAATAAGTGATTTTGGATTGAGAGTTTTGGTGAATTTGAGTTTTTAAGGTTTTTGGTAAAAAATGGGTTTTAGGCCAACTTTGGCGGATCATATATTGGGCTACAATTTTTGAAATTTATTAAGTTCTATATCAAATTAAAGATAATTAAAAGAGCTTTAAAACGGTATAGATTTTGTAGAAATAAGAGTTTTCTAGAAAAAGATATGATCGTTGGAAGTTGGTGTAAAAAATCTGAATTCTGTGATGTATAATTTATGATTTATAGTTTGTGTGCGCACGCACACTGCTGTGCGCGTGCTCTGAACAATCAATATGTTTTGACTTGTGCATACGTACAACTTTGTGTGCGCGCATGCCCTGTGAGATTTTGAAAACGTGCGTATATACACTCTGGTACGCACCACACACCGGGAGATGCCTACTGTTGAGAGCGATCGCACACTCTGGTGCGTACACACAACATCATGTGCACGCACAAGCTGGGAAAACTCTTCTAGGCGTGCATACGCACAACCCTATGCGTACGCACACTGCCCTAGGTACTATTACCATACTGAGAACCTCCGATTCTCATTTCATATTTTGTTGTTGTTTTTCAGATGTAGGTCGCAACCCACCACGGTGAGTTTATGGATATGGTAACAGAGAGGATTATGATATTCCTTATGTTTCATTTCATTTTACTTTTGTTGTAGTCATTCTCTCACCTTTGTATAGTTGACGTTGTTGCCTTAGAGGCTTTATTTCTGAAAAACTTTGAAAGATAGATTGTTGTTATTTTAAACTTCAAAACTCTGTCGTATTCAGTTTGATTAGCCGGCCTAAACTTCGCAGACTGTGACTAGTCCTCTTTCTGGTATTTCACACTTATATATATATATATATATATATATATCTTGTTTATTTTAATTATTATCTTGTGTATCCTAGAGCTATCTACAAAGTTTTTATGTATTCTATCGTTCCTATGCATTTATTTATTGTGTGTGAATGCTTCGCGTTTCATAATTTCGCCTTATGCAATTTGAGCTTTTATTCCTTCATCGGGCTTCTAGTATTACTATTTCTTTCTATATATGTATATATGATATTATACGAGCCTTAGAACTGTCGTGACACTTTGTTATCCTTCGCTTTACGGCACGAGGTAAGGGACAAAATGATAATATTGTCTTGTTCAATAATCTGAATACTAGAAAAATTGTACTTTGTCACCAATCTTGGATATCAAGAAGACTAAGAGTTCGTCTAAAAAATAGTGGTGATAAAATGACGGCATTGATAAGGCTCATTGGACTAAATGAGAATATCAAGAATCCCAAGAGTTCACTTGAATTTCAATGGGAGGCATAAAAATAGTAATAAATTTGAAATTATTTAGTTTTGATTTGTTGTTAGGATTGTTAAAAAAATTGATTTGTTTAGTAGTATTTATAATTGTTTTAAATTTAAACAAAATTTGATTTAATTTAATAAAATTAAATTTGATTTAAATTAGTTATCATATCTTTTAGGATCTTTTAATTTAAATTAAGTTATCTTATTATTTAGAAGATTTAAATTACAGTTATGCTAAGTGTACACCAAAATCAGTTACCATATAAAAATATGTATATACTCTACAATACTCAAAAACTGAAAAATCAATCTCAGTCTCATTTTCGCACACTGTGCCCACACGCTCATAGTAAAGACACTTTCTCCTCCTCCTCTCCTGATCACCCGTTTTCATATGCGAATGTATCTTCTTCGCTCTTCTTCACGTTTTTGTCTTCGCCACTAACACGTGAGCTTCTTCTCTTTCTTATTCTTGATTTTTGCTGTTTTTTTACACATGAATTCTCAAATTTTTGCTGCATTTTTTTCTCCCATAAAGATCATTTTTGTCGCCTCTCTTCCTACCTCTGGTGTCATCCTATCCTTCCACTGGTTATCGCTTCTTTTTTTTTCCTCCAACATTGTCCATTGCTACTAGCGGTTGCCATATCTCTTCCTACCTTCTAAACAACAAAGAGGAACTTAGTATAAGGTAGGTCATCCATTAATTTGTTGTTATCTTCAAATTTATAGTGTAAATCTTATTCTCTCTATTCCTTTCATTCCTTTTTTGCGATTTGTATTGATTATTTTTGTATTTTTCTTACTCACTCCTACAGAATACAGTACCTTACTCTCTCTTGCACAATGCATGTTACCTGTTTGTTAAAATGTTTTACTTGATTTGTATTTTCATCTTTTTCGATTTTAGAGTTTGATTATTACTTTAAATGTGTTTTATTATAACTGGATTTATTTAAACTATGATTTAGATCCTGTTTGATTATAATTTAATTATAGCATGAGTTTAAATTTTGATTTGGATTCTTGAATTTAATTACTACAATGAGCAGGTTTCAATTTTCTAAGCTAAGTAAGGCGTTACAATATGATATCAGAGCAGTTCGTTCCTATTAGAGCCTTGGGAATGGACTGCCTATGCTTTACTGTATACTCTGACTGGCTGTTATGCTTTGTGACTTTTTCTGATAACAAGAGTATAAGTTTTATATGCATGACTGCCTGATGATCAACACTGTTAGGCTACCATTGCATACCTCATGGTATTAGGTTTGGCCAACTTAATACCAATTATTTATGTACATGAGAACACTAATGGGTTATCATAGACGAAATAAAAGTAATAGGTGATACGACTCACGGGGTTTGGGAGCGCTAGAGGTTATGAAGTTAGCTCCGTTTCGACATATAATCTTTATTCGTGCCATCTTTTCTTCATTGTTTCCATTGGAATTCTTTGTTTTAGATTTCTTCGCTAGCATGTAACTTGCTTATTTTCCCCCTTTTTAGTGACACAGGTTCAAAAACTCAATATGAACCTATAGGCGATCAGTTTAGATTTTAATTATAACTCCTATTGCTTTTATAGAGTTCCCTCGTCCTTGTTGCTTTAGTTTTTATTTTATCGAGAGGGATAGGTATTGTATTCAAGTTTTATATTGAATTTATTGGTATAGCATTTATTATTATTAGTAATTATGTGATTACTATTACTTGGTGATCTTTGATATATGATTTTAATTAATAAAAACAAAATTTTCTGGCATTTTTTAAAAAATTGAAAGGCAACATCGAACTAAAGGCTCAATATTAAATAGTTAAAAAGAAAAATGAGTTAGTAACATCTTACTTTTCGTACGATCATGACGTACTGAAAGTTGGATCGTTACAATATGCATATTATTGTGTATGAAAGTGCATATTATAAAGACATGTAAATCAAGTTCAAACTTTAATTCCATTATAGGAGAAAAATTGACACTTGTTTCTAGAGATATTTCTAGTTAAGATTTGGGTTTGGATTCTGATTTTATTCTCAAAGAACAAATTCTACTGGAGATTTAAAGTATACCCTTGTTGCTCTTTGCTAAATTACTCAATTGAAATCATAAATAAAAAATAAAAACTCCCTTTGTACAACCTTTTATTAGGTCTATTCTGGTTTTTAGTTATATACATAGTTGATCTATTATTTTTAGTTATAGAAAAAACTAGAGTAAATTTGGGCACAATGTAGCTCACACTATCTTTTTTCTTGTCTTTTAAAATGTTAATACATGATGATTTTTTTGGTAACCCTTTGTTGAAATTCTTCTTTTAAAAGTTGTGTAACTTGTTTCATTGCATTTGGTGGTGTTAAAATTTGGTTAGCTTCGAAGCATGATTGTCATAAAATAATAAGTTTGTTGTTCTTTAATTAGTCATTCTTACATACCTTTCTTTTGTTCTATATATTTTTTATTTTAAGAGTTTCTATAGCTGTTACAACAAAAAATAAGTGTTAATATATTTTTTTATTAAACATAGAATAAGTGACAAATATAAAAAAATACAATCATCCAAATACTTTTAAGCCCCAAAATAGCCACCAAACAAAGATTTTAGAGATAGTCAAAGATTATAAAATCTGGAGAAAAAAAGAGAAAAAACAACAAGAAAGACAACAGAAGAAAACTCCAAAGTGTTAATTAATTATATCTAAATTTTGAAGTTTCAAATACGCTCCACATACAAGTCATTTACACAAACAAGTTCATACAAGTCTCTTTAACGTAATTTACCACATGTGCCACTATCTAACCAACTTTTCAATCAACGCGCAAACATTTAAGTACCTTTTTTTGAAAGGATTTCGTTTCTTACCTTTTTCAAATTTGCTCAGTGTTTTCGATCTACGTTCTCTTCCATCTCTGTGTTCTCTGTGTTTCTCTTTGTTCATTCTCTGCATTCTCTTCCTTCATTTTCCGCGATTTTTTCATTCTCTACATTTTTGAAATCAAGCTCTGAAATCATTTTTGAATAGTTATCTCGTTGTTGAAAATAATGAATGATTCAAGTTCAGATTGTCATTGAACCAGAATGAAGTGGATTATTATTTTGAATCCAATCAAGTAGTTGAGGTGTGGTTCAATTCTAGTTAATATTTTTGTTAGTAGTTTATAATTCTGTAGGTGAATAATGTTATTTTTATTTGTGAAAATTTCTGTTCATCGTTGATGGTTTGAGTTGAATATAATGTAAGAGTTTTGATGAATCTGTATTTGGGAAAACTTCCAGTGTATATCAGAATTCTTTCGGTGTATTTATAGGTTTAGACTTTTCAATTGAACGATGGTGAATTGTATTATTGTTTTGAATCGAATCAAGTAGTGAGGTGTGATTTGAATCTAGTTAATACAGTTTGTTAGTAGTTTATGATTCTGTAGTTGAATCATTTAGTTTCTATTTGTGAAAATTGCTGTACATAGTTGATGATGAGTTCTGAATCTGATTTTATTATTTTTGATGATGGAGCTTTGGTGCATGCTAGCTTTTAATATAATGTATTGATGAATCCATATTTGATGGTAAATTTTGGCTTAATTTAGTAGATTTCATCACATAAATCCGCATTTATTCACTTAAATAGTATACTTTTGTGATTTCTTTCTAAATTGTGTCTAAATGTGAAAACATGCTTTTTTATGCTTAAATTAATCAATTTTATTCTATTTTTATTCCATTCGATGCCATAATATGCTTTGTTGAGTGATTTCAGGTTCAATAGGCAAGAATGGCTAGGTAAAAGTGGAAGGAAGCATGCAAAATGAGAGATTTCATGAAGAAAACAACGAAGAAGTATACACTCCAGTATGCATATGCACACCTTCCTATGCGTATGCACACAACCCTGTGCGTACGCATAAGTCATGACGCGTGACTTCATTAAAAAGTCACGTGGCTTGTGATTTTAGGGGCCTCTTGGTCCAAATTTGGAGTTCCTGAAGCTGATTGAAGGGCTATATCAAAGGGGCAACATTCCATATCAAAGGAGGACATTATTACACACCATATTAGACAGTTTTAGTTAGGTTTAGATTAGTTTTCTTATGTTTTCTTTCAATTCTCTCTTAGGTCTTATTAGGGTTTATAGTATAATTAGCTCAATTACAATTTTGATCTTGGATATTTGCTTGCCTTCATTGTAAGTAATCCTTAATTTTCTCTTTAATTACATTACTCTTGTCATATTTTCTTATACTTGAAGCTACTTTGTTAATATATTCAATTTTAATTTCTTAAGTCTTTTGTTGATGATTTTGATACTTTATGATTTATATATGTTTGATTGAGTTTCTATTGTTGATTTTGTGCATAAATTGGGTATAGTTTTCATTATCTTTTACAATTTGCTATGTTTTGCTTTTATGCCCACCAAGTGCTTGTGAAATGCCAATTATGGATGTTAAGTAGATTTTCACTCTTTAGCTTGGGAAATGAGTCCCTAGGATACTAGAGTCATAATGTCTGATATTTAGTGGTAATTTTTAGGTTGTTAGTTACTCTTATTTCTACTAACGCTGGCTTTTTACTACGTTAATTAGTAAGTTAGCTAGGATTTGTGGATTAAGGTCAATTATACTTGCTTGACTTACTCCTCGAGGTTAGAGGTTGACGAAGTGAGATTAACTCATTGTAATTGCCATAGTTATGGTTATGACAAGAATATGATTCCTTAGCTCTCATTTCCAAGTCAAGGCTCTTTTATACATCGCACTTCATTTTCACTAGTTTTGATTTTGTTTTCTTCTAATTGGCATTAATTGTCTTTTGATCCATTGCTAGTTCATTTATTCTTTAGTTCTTTTAAATTTCTGTTTCATGCTTGAAAACCCACTTATTTCACAACCAAAAGTGTGCGTACCTAATTGCTAGTCTGAGGAAAGACGACTTGGGATTTAAAACTCCTGGTTATTTTGTTTTGATTGTGACATCTTCATTCTAAACTTTGATTGTGGGCCGTAATTGTCAGTTGGGGCTATACTTACAACGCAAATCTCATTAAGAAAATTTCTAACTGACAGTTTGGTCCCCATCATGTATTGTGGACTATTTTTGGTGTATTTTGCAATTTCTTTGTGATGTTGATAAGTAGCTTGTTCCAAAGGTTGGGATGACTTTTAACACGCTTGAAGAAGTTGCAAAATTCTACAAAGATTATTCGAAAGTTACAGATTTTTCTATAAAAATTTTAGAGTACAAATAGGAAGGGAAATGAAATTAAGAACCAATTGATTACATGTAGTAGAGAGGGGAAATGGAAATCAAACATATCTCCAACTGAGAAGACAAATTCCTCAGCTGGATTAAATTATCCTGCAAGAATTTATATACATATATTGAAGGACGTTGGCGTTTGGTTCATTTTGAAAGTTGTATTGCATTATTCACATCCCGGCTGTACAAATGAAACAGAGATGCTTAAATAACAGGAAAATTAAGCATGTCCGTATGACGTACAATAGAGAAAAATGAGGTAGCCAAAATCAGACCAAACAAAACATACCAATCATTTGTCGCAGCAACGAGGGCCATCGTGAATTAAGTTTTATTGAAAAAGATATGAGAAATTACATCACAAGAGAAGTGCGGAATGTAACAACCCAACTTCCAGCACGTCAAGATCATACCAAAAGTAAGGCATTACTAACCTGATTCCTTTATTATCTATTTAATATTGAGTCTTTACACGTTAATCTATCGATAATTTTACTAAACATTAAAAACTTTTTCAACAAGAGCAGAATAACACATATTCATGTACTTAATATTAATAATACATTATAATAATACCTACAAAATTAATTACAGAACCTAACCCTCTGAATAAAACTTCAACTAACAAGGTGAGGGGAAAATAAATTCTCACAACAACTCAACTTGCAAACATATTCTTCTATGCTTTTGCAGTTTCGCAATAAACTTTCGCACTTGTAGCTAAAAGGGGTGAAAAGAGGGGGTAAGAACTAGGGAGTCCTTAGTAGGGTCAGGGTGGATAATTAGGTTCATTTTATTCTTTGTTATAGAACAATCTCACAATGGAATACATACAATCTTCAATAGATAGCTAACAGCAACTAACAATAGGACACATACAAACATGATAAATAAAAGAACACAGAAGTTAATCAATCATATAGCACACACACAATCACAAAATTACACAACATTAATATACGCACAATCAAGTATGATGCATGTCTGCCTATGCAGGCCATGAGCTCATATGTCGGTTACCTACCCGCTGCCAACATTACCCGGCTCAAGTCCCGGATATGGCCCAGATGCATACAGTGTGCATATAAGTCTTACGGCTAGGCCGCATACAATGTGACTTTTAAATGTATTATAATATGCTTACATCTGGAAAACAGTTCACAATGTGTGGGTGTCCCCACTATATATTTGGCACTAAGGCCCAAATAAGGCTGCATCTGCTCTCATGTGGCAGACAGTCTTTTAAAGTCTTTTTATCTTTGTCTTCTGCTCTCTTATGGCAGAGATCCCTTTAGCTAATGCATTCTATTCTTTTCTGTTATCTACTCTCCTGTGAAAGAGGTTCATTAGATTCGTTTAGTCTTTGCTCTCCTGTGGCTGAGATCCCTTTGATATATTCTTTTCTTTTATGTTCTCTACTCTCCTATGACAAAGGTTCGTTTGATTCTTTTAATCTTTGCTTTCCGCTCTCCTATGGCAAAAATCCCTTTAATCTTTTTCTTGTATTTTATTTATTCTTTTACTTTCTTGTTCTTAATATTCAAATTAGCTTCACACTCTTCTCTTACCTTTCCCTAAATTTCTTATGAAAGGAGAATCATAAGATTCTCAATTTAACTCTGTATTTCTAACACTTTTAGAAAATCTTATTATTTTATCTTTGTTTCTTATTTCATAAAAAAATAATAACTTTAATAGAAATAAAAATATACTAGCTAAATTAATACAAATAATAATATTATTTAAAGATTAGTAATATTTAATATTTTTATTTTAATATAAAAAATCAGTTTGTATGGCTTTATTCTTATTTTTTAGAAATTCTGGTTTAAATCTCAAGCTTATTAAATATTTTACTTTTTAACTCAAAATTTTAATAAATTACTAATTTTAACTTGATCTTTATAAAATTACTAATTTAATTTCATATTTCTAGATATAACCCTGAATTTTTATAAAATATCCGGTTTACTTCGTAACTATTATTTTTTACTTAAAGTACCCCAAAACTTATATAATTACTATTTTTAATCCCGATCTTTTATCAACCTACATTTTCATATTCAAAAATAATATTTGTATTGGTGACAAATACTCTTTTTAAAATCAAAATCTTCTCTTATGATCTTTCAAAATATATACTTAATTTTAAATCTGTTTTCGAGCTTTTCGATTACCAATTTTTCACAACTTTCAATTTAATCTTCCAACTACCAAATCTCATCAAATTTATCAAGATTCCAAACTTAAAAAATCCCAAAAACACCAACAACAGATCCGTTTTGGTAGTCCCATCAAACATAAAGCACTAAATCAACAATATTTCATTGAAATTCAAACACAAAATCATTCAATTTCAAGCCACAATCATCCAATAAACAATCACACATCAAGAACACATTTAATTATTACAAAATTATCAAACCTTACTTTCGTATGAAATCAAAATAACGGAACCTCAAGACAGACTTTCTGACGAAACAACTAAAGAAGAAAATGTCAGAAATTGGCTATACTTCTTAGTACACCAACCGGCAGAACCATGCAAATTTGGGAGAAACTCTACCGTTAACTTCTCCCAAACAAAAAGATGTCAACGTGTAGAGGAAGAAGATATAAATACTTTAATCGAATTATATTTTTTTATCGGATTTACAAATCACAAGAAATTAATGTCGGAAGTTCAATATCCATGAAAAACATGTTCGCTTTTTCTATCGGTCTCATTTCCTTCTTTTTCTCAATCGGCTTCGTTGATGATGATGATTAATGAAGGTTAGTAAGGCTTTAATGATTAGTTGACACATGTGGAATATATGTCACGATTTGGAACTGTTGAGTCAATGGTTCAAGTTCTAAATATCTTAAACGAATAATTATAAAAGTTGGATATATTAAAACACAAGTAATAATATATAGGGATAATATATATGAGTTAATAATATAAATAAAATTAGTAACTTAAGGATAAAAGATATTTGACGAAGTATTAGCAACTCTAAGCTCATCAAAAAATATCAATAATTACTTATATCGGTAAAAGTAGGACTTGATAAATTATAAAAATAATTTCTAATAAATAGTTCAAACTAATAAAACAAATCATAATTAATTTAAATTTTAATAATCATAAATTCAATTTAATTATTCTTAATAAAATGGTTTCTAAAAATAAGGAGCTCCAATTAATAAAATAATTTATAACTTATTTATATTTAGGTTTTCAAAAATGCAAGTCGTTACACGGAATGTTTTGGAACTAAAGGATGCAAAAAAATTTGGGAAATATTTATTAAGAATAAAAGAGAATAATCAGTATTTCTTTTTCGAGCTTGACCTTAAGGTTGATCAGTCAATTAAGATTGCTTGTTGGGCCAACGCAAGAAACAGGGCTGCTTGTGAGTATTTTGGAGATGTTATTTCATTCGATACCACTTACAATACAATAAGGTAATATACTGTTCTAGTTTATGCGTATTTTGATATCATTTTCGGTGTAAAGACATTCTTTCAGTGTATTAATGATTTTGTTTCTGTGTCATTGTATTCAGTTTTAATCTGGTTTTTGGTTCTTTTGTTAGGGGGGGTAAGTCACCACGGTCACTCAATACTTTGGGGATGTGCTTTGATGAAAAACGAGCATACTCAATCATTCAAATAGTTATTTGAATATTGGCTTCGTTGCATGAGAGGAAATTCTCTGAAAGACATTCTTGCCGATCAATGCGCATCGATGCAAAGGGCTATTGAGGCTTATATGTCCACAACAATTCACCGGTGGTGTTGGCATATCACGAAAAAGCACCCAAGTAAATTAAATGGCTATAATCGGCACAAAGAAATTAAACACGAGATGAGTCATATTATTGTTTAGAACTCTCTTACAAAAGAATCATTTGATAGGAATTGGAATAATTTTCTTATGAAGTATGGTCTTGGGGATAACAAATGGCTTTTAGGTAATATTGTTTTTTTTAGGATTAACTGATGTTGTTAATTTTAGTATATATTTTACTTGTGCAGTAGAGGTGTCAAATTATATCTTTTTTGGTATATTTTAGTTTTGGTTTAGGTGTTTTTCTGAGCTTTTCGAAAATCATTCCAGTTTGTATCGATCATCACTTTTGAGCCGGAATGAGAAGCACGCAAAAGAGCACGAGCATGCATGCTTTTTTTAACAAGTTTATTACGTGCAACAGCTCACTTATCTAATTCGTCAAATAGTACGATAATTGCCTAGAAAGTAGAGAGTAAAGAGAGAGAGAGAGAGAGAATCGAATGCTGCGGATTTTCATATCGTCATACTATGTGCAACAAAATTCTCAATAGAAGCTCAATTTCAACATGTATATACTCAGAGAAGTTCAGAAACGTCCAAGCACAATTCAGAGGAAAGATGAATTGCATCACAAGATCAACACACTCCACTCTAGGCTATACGGTATATGAAGTTGTAGAAGAGGTTTATAACTCAACATTCAACAAGTTTGCAGTTACATATAACAAGATATCAGTTGAAGTTAAATGCCAGTGCTTATTATTTGATTCAAGAGGGATATTGTGCCATCATTCTCTGAGCGCATTAAGCTTTGAGCAAGTGAATAAAGTGTCACCAAGATATATATTAGACCGATGGAGCAAGAACGTAAAGAGGAGGCATACACATATAAAGAAAAGCCACGACGAGCCTCCGTTGGAGCCAAGAAGTAAGATATTTGACGATTTGGTGTTATGGTCACAAAATATTTGTGAATTTGCATCAGAACTTGAGGAGTTAACTATGATTTTGCACCGCGCTTATGATAATGCTATAGTTGATATGCAAGAATACAAAGCCAAAAGTAAAGAAAAATGTTCGTTATCTCACGAAGATGCTTCTTTGGATGAAGCCGAAGAGAGAGAGTCCGCGAAAAGAGAGAGAGAGAGAGAGAGAGAGAGAGAGAGAGAGAGAGAGAGAGAGAGAGAGAGAGAGACGCTGCCGTTGCTGAGATCCACTACCGGTAAGGATTTTGTGTTTGGTTTCCATTCTTTTGAATTCTGGAAATATTACCATCACTGCATGGTTGTTACAGTCGCCATCACCGGAGTTCTGGTCACAGTTGTCGCTTAAGGTGGCTGTCGGAGCTATCGCAAAATCAGTTCAGAGATCGCTGCTGCTTCGTTCTCTTATTACAGTAAGTATCTCTATCTCGGAACCCTTGTCCTTAGTATTCCATTATATGTTATTAAGGATTTCGCAACGTTGATGATTTAGGATTGAGTTATCGATGGTGCATGTTGCGATTAAAGTCGTTTCTGTTGTTGCGGACATAAGCGGAGTTGTGAAAACATCCGCCGTTGTTGCGGGCCGAGGGAGAAAGAGATTTATTGCGTTAAGAATATTTGCGGGCTTGATTACTCGACGTAGGAGTTTGTTTTAATAATGAAATATTTTGGGCTTTGAATACCTGATAAGTTTAGTAGGTTAATGCAAATGGATGAATGCATGTGATGTAAATGATTTTCTGTTGAGATTGACATGTTGTGTTTATTGTTGAATTGGTTGATTTCTAAATTTCTGGTGAAATCAATTGAATCTATAGATTTTGATTTTCTTTAATTTAAGTCGATAATGATTGATTTTAAATGACGGTTTTGGAAATGTTGATTTGAAATGTTGGTTTTATTGAGTTGAGGTTGAAAAGAAGGGACCCGTGATGGGTGGCAAACTCTAGTTTTTAAAGGAGGTGCTGTTGAAATTTTTCTAAAAGTTTGAAGGAATTTTGGTTACGATTTTGAAAATGAGTCTGATTTAAATAAATTATCAAGATAGATAAATCTTGAATACTTTGGCGGATTTTAAAGAGAGTTGAATTTTCATGATTTGGTTAAATTGTGATTTTAACTCATATGATTTTTAATAATAACGAAAAGAGATTTGATTAACTAGCTAAAGTCTTTAAAACTGTAATTTAAGTATAAATTTGAGGGTTTGGGAATAAGAGAGTAAGTTTAAAGGGTATGCTTGATGGAGGTTTGATGATGATTTTGAGATTGAGAGAGAGGATAATAATTGAGTATGATCGAGGTATGGTGATGACTAACGATGATTTTTAGTAGGCTTGATTTTGATTGATTGTGAATGAGTGGATTGAAGTGGTTAGGGGTTGTTTTGTTGAGTTAGAATCTATTTTGGCTTATGAGCCTTGGAAAGTTGATAAATCCTGTTTTTAGTTAAAAACTTGGCCAACTTTGGTGGGCCGTAACTCACCCCTCGTGAATTGTTATTTTGTGATTTTAGAGGGGCATGACTTGTATTTGAGAAGTTTTGAATAAGTTTATGTATTTATTATTATGTGGATATAATTATGTGATTAAGTAAATAAAAGTAAAGACTTTTCGATTTCGTAACTAAGGATTCGGTTTATATTTGCAAAGGCTCAATATTAAATAATTATAATATGAAATTAACAGATTAGAAATAAGTAACGTTTGAACTTTTAGTACTATCATGAGATGTTAAAAGTAAGAGTGTTACACAATCAATTTCCAGCAAATATCATGGACATGTTATGAATTATCAATTCAGAGATTCAGTAGCATATGATAATTTTTCCACTGTAGCGTGACACTATTTCGGTGTACTGTGAAACAATTTATATGTATTCTACATGCTCTTCTTTTTTATATTTTCTTGTTTTGTTCTATTTTTGACATGTTGCTGTTTGTTTGGAAATTAGTGTCATCAACTATCTGAATGGATTTGTTTCTTTTAAATATATAATACATAAACAATTCAAAACTTAAGGAGGGTAAAAATTCAAATTACAGAATTCTCATATCTCCTAGTTATAATTTACAGAAAACTATGTACGCATATTTTTCGGCGTATTTCAAATAGTTTTCGGTGTATTCGTAAAGGAATTCGGCGTACTAGACAATTTAATCTTGCTTTCTGGATTTTTTTTAACCTGGATTCATTCAGATTAACAACATTTCAATATAGCAGAGACAACTTCATAGAAGTTTATTTTTGCAAAGTAAATTTATAAAAAGCTTGGATTAAATATTCCCAATAGAAAGTATGTGTTCAAACTAAGGTTCAGAAAACCGAACCAGTCATCAAACCGCTCTAATAACTGGTTCACTGGTTTATTGGTCTAACCGGTCCAACCGGTGGTTAAACCGGATAAACTGTTTTAGAATAGAATAATAAATAAATTATAAGGTGCTTTATACAGGTAAGCTTATTAGAAATATGTAAAACACTAAAAACATGAGAAAGTACCAGTTGAAAGCTTCCAATTACAATTGTTACCAAATATATATGTCCTTTATGTAAGGTTAAATTTGAATGGAAAAGCATCTTATGTGCAATACATCATAGAAGTCACATTCAATAATTTTATTGACTTGAAGCTCATTAAAAAAACAAATAAAAATTAAAACTCCTTGATTCTTTGGCAACTAAATGATTGAAAAGATAAGTGAACATAGACCAAATGTGCAGGGGTTGAGCACTAACATTTCAGAAATTAGCAATACTCAACATCTAAAACAGAGAGAACAATTGTACAAAAATAGATATTAACAGTTTATAATTTGTGGGAATTAAATTAATATTCTATAGTTTCTTTCTTCTCTTTTTAGTTTCTTTTTTTCAATGGAAACAAGATTTAACAACAAAAATTCAATAATAAAAATTCCATCATTCATTTTAATCAGTTCAAAACAAGATACAACTTAGCTAAATTTAACTAAAAAATTTAATAAATAAATTCAGTTCAATACAACAGAGAAGAATTAATCATTCAGATAAAAGCTCATGCTTTAGTATCATTTTAACATAAATTAACAAAGAATTATCAAAGTTTAAGCATAATTTTTTTCAATATAGCATAAAAAAACAATCAAACAGAGTACAGCCCAGCAGTAGCAGCAGAGTTAATCATTCAACAATAGCATTAACCATGTTCTTAACCTAAAGCAGGAGCCAAACACAATGAAAATTAACAGCATGTTCTTAACCACAACACAAGACCATATCTGCCTACATCATTCAGCCATTCAACACAACACAATTATGCCTAGTGCCTACAACATTCAGCCATTCAACACAACACAATTCTGCCTACAATCATAAACTCAATCTCTTGAACTCAATAATTACATCAGTTATCCAACTAAATAATTGCATCACAGTTATCATAAACTGATTTCAAAGCCTAGAAGCAGTAAGCAAAACCAATCAACAAAGCACTTACTGACTATTCTGTTCTGATTCTATGACTGGGAAGTAACAAATTCAAGTTACAGCAACAAATTCAACAAATTCAACAAATCCAAGTAAAGTCTCGATTTACAGCAACATTTAGATTAGCAACAAGGCAAATTTGATTAGCAATTCAGCAACATGCAAAAATACAGGGAGAAGGGAAACTTGAAAAGAGAGAATAGGGAAGTGATGGTGCAGGGACTCACCAACGGTCGACGGCGAGTCGGCGACCACCCCATGGAAGGCGACTAAGCAAGAGACAACCCCACGAGTTGCTTTTGCCGCCGGCGACGAGATAGACGAACCACGAGATGCTAGTGACTGAGACGAGACTCAAGTGAGGCTGGGAGGCAGAATCGAGCAGAGACAACCACAGACGACGAGCAGCAACCAACACGCACAGCTCGAGCACTCACTGGTGGAGGGAGGCACGAGCAGCCGAGCACGGAGGAGAACGGCGAGATGCGAGCACCCGACGTGGAGGATCTGGCGAGAGGCCCGAGAGCACAAAGACGGAAGTTCTTGAGTGCGATGGACGGCAGCAGCAGTCTCTCACTCCGACAGACGGTGACAACTATTGGTAGAGGCTAGGGTTTGCTTTCTTTGGTGGAAGCTAGGGTTTGATGAAGGAAGGAGTAGGAGAAGGGGGAATGGGGGATAACGCGCAACTTTTTCCCTTTCAAGGAAGGAAACAAGGTCGTTTTCTGTGAATGGCCGGGTTCTGGTCCGGTCCGACCTGCCGGTAACCGGCCAGTTCAATGGTTCTTGAGCGATTTTTGATTTTGTGGTTTTGCACGCTAGACCGGACTGTTTTCTTTGCCGGTTCCCGGTTGAACCAGTTTGACCGGCTGGTCTAGTCCGATTTTCAGAATATTAGTTCAAACAGACAATTTAGTACACAATTTTTAACAATCTACAACATTCAAACTATTTAGCGTCTATATCTTCTGAACGCCATTCATAATAACAACTTAATAATGCCGCAGATGGTTTGTACAATTTGGTGGCTTCACATTCTTGAATGGCTTTATCTCTGAGTCGATTGATTTCATCAAATAGAATCAATGAAGCATATTCAACTCTGAAATGATCCACTTCTTCCTACAGTTTAAAGAATTTTTTTATTAAACTCTATCAATTTGGTAATATAGAGTTATCTATTTTTAAAGATAGTTACTTGTGTCTAATTCTCTCATATATATTTGCCATTTTTGATGTTTTTTGGTCCAATTATGTCGAGCCATTTCATCATGTAAATAGCACAATCACAGCTAAAAACAAAAATAAAATAGCAAAATAAAATAGGACAGTAAGAGAAAACACAAAATTTCTCAGATAGAAAGATTTATACTAGGTATGTTGTCTGGCGATGTTAACATATGGTACTTCAATTTCATCATCCTTGTACATCAAAGATTTTCCTCTGATAAATACCCTTATTCTTGAAATCATGTAGTCCTAAAAACCAAAAAAGCAAAATATAAGAAAGACTATATTTAATACGAAATTACACCGAAGTGAACCAATAGTCCACCGTATTTCAAACAGAACTACACTAAATTTTTATATTGCTAATAATAGACAAAAACTAAGGAATTTATAAAGAAAACAGAAAAAGCTTACAACAAATTTATTAAGTATTGTTCTTTCTTTCGAATGAGATTTTTTGTCAAATGGGTCAAGAATATGAAATTTCTTCTTCTTAACATCCGCCATCTATATCCACCAATGTTTCGGGTAGCAAACTGGGGCAAATATCTAAAGTTTCGCCAGAGAGAATAATTTTTTTAATTGGCACCTAAGGAAAGAATTGTTTAAGAAGCTTTATAAACAAAAACTTACAAATGGATGGGATGCCAACTATTTCTTGTCTAAATATGGGATGAAGTCCTTATAGTCTTGAATATCGAAGGGCTTGTTAGTTTTCAGTTATTTAAACTTGCCCTGATGATTCTCTAAAGCCAACTTCTACAGAATTCGTATAACACCGAAAGAAACAGTTATAACAAACAAAGCATTTTAAAATATATACCGAAATTTGAATTTACTACACCTTACCACAATATCAGGAGGAGACAGTATATTTGTTCTTCAAATCTTTCAATTATTTTTTTGTTCAGAACAAGACACATTGCAGAGACGACCTAAAAAAACAAAAAATCCAAAGTTATTACATATATGGCACAACAACTCATAAGAAAATCATTAATGTTATTCTAAGATTACTAGATCTTTAGCATATGTTTTGGCTCTTAAAGATGCAAAGTGCCCTCTTGTTATTTCCAGCGATATTCATGGTTCAAAATGAATATTGTGTCCCACTCATTATTGCTTGTATCGTCATATGTCTTGAGAGTTGTGGTCCAGAGAAAGCATTTTTCCTTAATGTTGCCCGTTATTTCGCTTCACCCCACAGAAGTTTTAAACTTGTCAACAAAGCTCACAATAGGGTGCACTTTTTGGCATAGGAGACTTTTATCATCAGTAAAATTTAACGCTACTGCAACCCCAGTATTTATGACCTACTCCACTAACTCTTCTAATTCTTCAACCAATATCAAGCTTTCTTGAGATTTTTCCTTTTCAACTGCTGGTTGACCCTCTTGAGTAAGTATATCTTCCTGACTCGATTCAGAAAAGTCAAGGCTGAACGATGGCACAGGAATGTCATGCTTTAGAAATGATGCTGCCTTGGCAACCATCATTAATCCAGCATTAGCTTGAGAGGGTGGATGAGTACATGGTGACATATAAAATATTATAAGAATAGACAAAAAAATATTGAAAGAAAATTATATTGTGTAGAACTTACACTTTAGAAGGAGCTATTGGCTCTATTGGTGTGTTTTCAACAAGGTCATGAGGTTGTGGAGTACTACAGGATTATAGAAGAGGAATTAAATTTAAAAAAAAAGCAATTGCACCTCAATTTACAAGAAATACACCGAAATAAGAACCAAATAGACCGCTATTTAAAAAGACATGTAACCCATTAAACCATGCACAATACACCCAAAGACAAACCAAATACACCAAAAGTATTATTCCTTACGCATTAATAGTTTCTTTTGTATATTCCTCGCTCGGAGACTTTGCAGCAGTTAATTGATTTTGCAGAGGGCTTGAGGCTGTTATTTCTGATGGAAGCGTACATATTTGAAGTGGAAATCTAATGAAGACAAAAATAAAAAGGTATATTCAGGTGGAAATGATTAACTCAAAGAATAGAAGATTGAAAGTAAGTTGGAAAACTCACATGTCGAGTGGTTCTGATTGTGAATAGGCCTCTTTCTGAAGAACAATCATTTTTTCTTGAGGAACTGGTTCATTTAATGATTCTTCTTGTTCTTTGAACCTAAAATGCACAAAAATCATCTCACCAATACACCTCAAGCATTCAATAGAAACACAATTTCTGTTTTATGAGAACTTACATAGTTTTAGTTTTTTCTTTTTTTTTTCTTTTGTTTTTTTTCTTGAAAAATGTATTAAAGAGATTTTTTTCTATATATATATATATATATATATATATATATATATATGGAATCAAAAGCAAAATATGGTAACACAAGAATTAAGAAAATGGCAAGAGAAACAGAAATTACAGGTTATCACTTGGCTTATTTACACTGCTCTAATCTGTCTGTGTTTAAAACACAGGATTATTTTCACTTGCCAAGTTCACATCCAGCATTCTAAGGACAAATAAATATTATTCAGTAAAACTAGAATAATTAATTACATCAAGATTTAGGAAATTTTATCGAAGAAAGGATTTTACATATCAAATCTTACGCTTGTGAAGAATCATAGTGAGCTTCTGTGTAGTGGAGCTCACCTTCTGATATATCTATGGTTTTTTTCTGCATCCTAAGAAAGCAAACAATCATCAGGCAACAAAAACATAGTAAAATTGCCAAAATACACCAAAAAGCAAAACATACCTTTGTGCAGACTTATCATTTGTTTTCTTCTTTTTTGCTCCTCTTATTTGTTGTATTTGTTCAGTTCTGACAGTAAATGCAAAAGATTATGTTAACAAATAAAATTTTTATGAAAAAGAAAAAATAGCGTTACGATGTATCTTACTCATCATTAGATTCAATTTGCGTGTCAGAAGATGAATCCTCAATAACATATTTTCTTTTTTTGGATTGCATCTTGGAAAGCAAAGAATCATCAGGCAAATAAACATAACGAAATTGATAAAATACACCTGAAAGCAATGCATATTTTTTTTGCAGGATTGTGAACTTTTTTCTTCAATCTTCCTTTTGTTATTTCCTCCAATTCTTCAATTTTGACAATAAATTGAAAACATTCTGTTAACAAATAAAATTTTGATATAAACAGAACACATAGCATTCCAATGATAATTTTTTAATCTTACTCATCATCAAATTCAGTTTGGTTTTCGGAAGATGAATCTTGAACAATATTCTTCCTTTTGTTTTGGATTCTATCTAGGACAGCAAAAATCATCAGGCAATAAACACAGTAAAATTGACAAAATACACTGAAAAATAATACTTACTTTTTTGCCTTTCTTGTTGGTTGTTTTCTTCTTTTTGGTGCCTCTTCTGAGTCTTGTTCAGAATAGACTCACGGTCAGTAACATTATCACTTTCTGAAGAAATGTCCTTCTTCTTTTGTGGCTTCTTCTTTTTATCCTTCTTTTCTTGCTTCTTGTCAATTTGTCTTTCAGTTGTGCTCTCTTGACGATGCCCTAAAACAGGTAAAACATTATTTTACATCATATATATAAAACAAATACACCAAAATTAAAGAAAAATTTTTGTTGAGTTACCATATGATCCTTAATCACTACTTATATCCTCTAAATAGGGGTGGAAACAGGCCAGGTCAGGCCAGGCTTTACTCTTAACAGGCCTGGCCTGTCATACAGTTAATTGGCCTGAGCCTGGCCTGCAGCCTGTTATAGGTTCTTTATAAAGTATTAGACCTGACCTGTTATTTAGCATGACCTAGCTTGAAGCCTGTTAAAAGGCCTGATAATTTTTTTTACAAAAATAAAAATATTATCTAAAAAAAAATTATTTTTGGCCCAGGCAGGCCTGACAGGCCTATAAGACTAATTAGTGAGCTTGAGCCTGGCCTATTAATGTATTAAGGCTTTTAAAAGAGTTTGGGCCTGTACCTAATTTATAACAGGCCAGGCCAGCCAGGCCAAACACAGGCCAGGCTGCAGGCCTCTGACAGGCCGCCTGGCCTTTTTTCACCCCTACCTCTAAACCAGCAACTCTTTAGTCCAGTGCTGCAATCACAGTGGTCCAGGAATTGTATCCAGTGGCTTATTTTTGTGTGTGGATTCATGAAATTATACAATTGTGAGAGCATAGAGGCAGCCATCAATGAATTTTTTCTTTTTCAATATTTTCTCACTTATGCCATTGATGAGGAAGTTAAGGATATGACCACCCCAATTTCACTCATATATGGTGTCCACACGCAAAATTAGTGGTATGTGAACGGGAGAAAATTTGTTTATGATTGTCGGCAACAAGAAGGATATTTAAATGTAGAGGATGAATGTCCTCTGGAACTTTAGCCGATCTTCATCCCCGTCAACACTAATCTCCATCATCGAGTCTGTCAATTGCTTCAAAGTATTGCCTTGGAAGCATCTATAAACTTCCTTGTCCTCCTTACTAAGGTCTTGAAATTTTAATTTGCTTG
>NC_029781.3:66005324-66015795 GCF_000817695.3 Arachis duranensis
AAATGCTTCAAAAACACAAATATAATGTAAAAATACACCGAAATAATTAACATAATAGATTACAAAGAATGCAAGTATTTGTAATCGATTACCAGATATATTCAAGCCAAGGGCAGCTCCTATATTTTCCTGGATGATGTTCCAAACACCGTACTGGGTGTCCAATGTGATTTTTATCAGATCAAACGAATATGCCAACTCTTTCAAGAGCTTATGCAGCACATTCATGGGAGGAATGTGCATCAAGCCCCCAATGGCTTTCTTTTCATGACTCATGTTTTCACATTTATCATGAAGGAGTCTTATGGAGCATCTCAAATAATATTTTTGTTTTGTAAACAAACAAGAATCATCTAAATAAATTATATTTATACAAGAAAAAATTTAGTTGGCCTAAGATATATGTGCTTACATTATATTCTGGTGCAAGGTTCTTGCTTGCTATTTTTTCTGTAACAAATAAAAAATAAGGTTAATAGATAACAACAGCACGAAGTGCACCTCAATTCACCAAAAATATATCGACATATGAGCGACATGAAATAATTTGAGTTCAAAATGATATTCAAGTCAATCAAATATGTATAAAATGACACCAGAAGCACAAGAATAATATTCCATTTCTAGTTACAACAAAAATAGGACAACAGCACCAATTACACTCCAATTCACTTGAAATACACCAAAAGTTTCTAGTTATACAAACTCAGTTTCTACAGACAAACTCAGTTCAAAACATGCAAACATGCACAAAAACACATTAAAATCCCTCAAATACATGAAAATATACGCTAAACTATACACGAAACAGTACATAAGATAGTTATCACCAATTGAACAGTATGATGAGAATAGTAATATGTACTTTAAAGCAAGAACACATAATGAATGTACTAATAAATAAACAGAAATATGACTATCTAGTGTTTCGTGATCGAAATTAGAAAGAGAAAAGTGAAAAAACTGGACGAATAGTGAGCAGTACCTTCAATAATCTTTCATCTTTTGTTTTTGTGTTTCTTGATGGAGATTTTGAACTTCTCTTGTAAAGTCCCTTGAGTTTTCGCGAAGATTTTGACAGTTTTTCAGAGATTTCAAGCGTTGTTTGAATTTTTAGGGTTGGGGTTTTGATCAAGGAAGAAGAAGAAGCGTTTTTCATAATAGCGCGCTATTGAACAGTTGAGTGAGTGCATGTTTACACGCATGTTAATGTAAGGGTTATTTTTGTTGGGCTTGGGCCAACTTGTATAAACTTGTATGCAAAAAAAAGCTTGTATGTTTATTAGGCCTATGATTATAACATAAGCTTAAACTTTGATTTGCATTGTCGAGTTTGATTATTACTTTAGGTGTGCTTGATTATAACCAGATTTTGTAACATGATTTTGAACATATTTGATTATAATCTAATTGTAGTATGAGTTTCTTCAATTTTATTATTATTTTGCGCGTGTTTGATTATAGTCAGATTTTGTAATATGAATTGAAGTATGTTTGATTATAATCTGACTATATCATGAGGTTGAACTTTGATTTTTGATTCTTAAGTTTGATTATTACTTTGATCGTGTTTGATTATAATTAAATTTTGTAATATAATTTATAACATGTTTGATTATGATACTTAAAATTTCAAAAATTAAATGTTTAAAATTTTGTATTTATTCACTCACAAAAATCCCTTCAAGGGAGGTGAGGTACATGGTAAATCAAAGACAACAACATCAATTTAAGAATACATAAAACATTATAAAGCTCATAATAAGCTTAAAAATAGACCACTAATGATACTCTCTCATTACTTCACAGATGCAATTCATTTTTAACGTTTTGCTTACATACATATGTCCCTCTATACCAGATCAAAGTCCCCACTTCATTGTATCTATTTTGACAGCAGCAACGATCTCGCCTCGTGCTACCTCTTTTTCTATATATGAATTCTCAAAAAATCAATACAACATATGATATAATACATCACCTTCTCCACTTTAAAGTACTCATTGTTGAATATTAAGTTGCTTCTAACCTTCCAAATGCACCATATAGACAGCAAAAATACATTTGTGCCCATATCTATTTGCCTTTCTCCACCCATGATTCAAAACATATCATTTGGCCACATTCATGTTGTCTTCCTTCAAGAATGCTTCTGCATAAACTATAATGATCAAACACTTTAAGTTTTTTAAATGTGTTTTGATGCTAAAAATAATAAAAATAAAAGAAGAACAAAAATAGTCAATATAATCGATAACCAAGCAAACAAGTATGAGAATGATAATCATAAATACAATTTGAGATTAAAAAATGGTTGTTAATTCATATAAAAGATAAACTCCCCTCTCACCTTTTTAAATATACAAATTGTACCAAATAAAAGTGCATAGCATAGCATAACACAACACAACACAGAATCACATATTATCCCCAATATGATTTGGTAAAAAAGGAATCAGCTCTTACTTATCACTATCACTACCTCAAACTAAAAATTATTTGATGTGCATACAAGATTAGAACCAAGAAATAAATAAGAGGGAAATTGAAATGCACAATATAATTATTATATTAACAACCAAAATCACATGCACAAGCTTAATTCAAGTCAAAGTTATAGTTTGCAACGAAAGAATAAATATATCATTTTTGCTCACAACTTCAACTTTAGAACTAGATGAATCAAAATAGATTCTAATCACAACAACAAAACTTTTTCATTTTTGGATACAAACTACACAATAAAAAATCAAAACCCTAGAATATAAAGAACAAAAAAATAAAAAATATGAAATTGTTGTATTGACAAGACAGCAGAGCTTTACTACAATCAATGCAGGACCAAAAAGAAACCAATCACATATCCTAAAATCAAATCAGGAATCATAAACTAATAACATATGAACAAAGTAAAGCACAAACCTATCATTTGAGCTTGTAGATTCTATTAAATTCTGAATTTGAATTCAGGATTTTATATCAATAAACAGCAAATTTTCTAATTATGGCCAATAAAAATAGAATCAAAACCTAATATGAGAATAACCAAAATAAATCAACATGCATTGATAAATCATTTATCTGAGAAACTCACCTTCGATTAGAAAAGGAGAATGGAGCATGATAAGAAGAAGAGGAGAGCAGAGTGAAGTGCACTAAGAAGAGGAAAAGAGAGGAGTGAAGCGCACTGAGAAGAGAAGAGAAGAGAAAACCATGATGAGAAAAGGAGATGAACGATACTGAGAAGAGGAGGGTGAACGGCCCTGTGTGGAGAAGAGAAGAAACTGAGGAGCAGTGACACAGAGAAGATTCTGGGTTGGTCGCGAAGAAAAAAGCTCCTATGTATATAGTATTTTATCGACTTTGTATATGGTAGCTGAAAGTAGTGGCTGAAATTGGTGTATAAATAGCTTTTTGTTTAAATTAAGGTATCTTATCTAATCCAAACAAAAAAAAAAGATGATAAGAACAAAAGATGAAAAGACATAGCAGAATGAAAAAGATGAAAAATTTAATGCGAAAATAAGATGGACAGAAAAAGGATTTTTCTAGTAGACATCTAAGAAATCTATTCTTAGCAACTTAGGTCGTTGGAAGGAATTTTCTACTAGCACAAAGAACTTGTCCTTGACAACCTGGATCAGAGGGATGAAAATTGAAAGAACTAACACTAAGAATTATCTTAGACTGTATGCTTTTTCTTCATGCAACAAGTAAAATATATCACTCAATTCACTTGATCATACATAAAAGGAAAAACATGCATATTAGCACCCAAAAAATATATTAGTAAAAAACTGTCTAAATTGTCTTACATAAAGTGTTTACATAGACCCCTAATAGATTACCTAAAAATGGGTCAAATCTTTCTAAATATTACTCTAAAATTAAAAGATATGATAACAAAAAGATATCATAACTAATTTAAATTAAAAGATCGTAAAAGATATGTGATGAGGGCATATTTTACAATATATTTTGGTTTGATTTGAGTGGATTTCATCACATAAATCCAAATTTATTCACCTAAATAGCATGCTTTTGAGCTTTCTCACTAAATTGTGCTTAAAAGTGAAAACATGCTCTTTTGTGCTTAAATTGGTTAGTTTTTATTCACTTTGATCCCATTTGGTGCCTTGATGCATTTGTGAAGTGATTTCAGGTTTTTCAAGGCAAGTTTGGGTTGAAGAAGTGAAGAAAGAGCATCCAAAAAGGGAGAAATCATGAAGAAAATGGAGTTTGGAAGCTGCTGCAAAGGTGCGTACGCACAGTGATGCGTGCGTACGCACAACGGTGACTTCGTGCAAGGATGCGTATGCACCAAGTGTCGTGCGTACGCACGATGGAAATTCTGTGCAACCGTGCGTACGCACGCATGCATATGCGTGAGATCATTAATGGCAAATCGCTGGGGGCGAATTATGGGCCTCCAAAATCCAATCCAACTCATTTTCTGAAGCTATTTAAGGCTAAAGTGAAGAGGAATAAAGGGGTGGGGCAATTAGGTTTAGCTTTTATGATGTTTTCTCTTAGTTTCTAGAGAGAGAAGCTTCCCTCTCTCTCTAGAATTAGGGTTTTTAGCTTAGTTTTCTTTTAATTTCAACACTTTAATTCTTGTTTTAGTGTAGTTTCATTTATGTTTCTATGCTTTCTTGTCTTCATCTTCTTCATTTATTTTGTGAATTTCTCTTTTATGTCATTTTCCATTTTATGAACACTTTTGTTATTTTAATTTTAATTAATGCAAATTTATGTTTCATGTTCATTTATTACTTTCTCTAGTTGTTATTGTTATTTTCTTGCTTTGATAGCTTTAGAATTTATTTTAATGCAATTTAATGTTATTTTATTTTCATGCACACCAAGTGTTTGATAAAATGCTTGGCTTAGTTTTTACTTAGTTTTTTCTCCACTCTTGGCTTGGGATTGATGACTTCGGTGCTCCTTGAGTCATTGATGTCCATTCTTGTTTGATACTTTAGAGTAGTTAGTTGATTTGGTCTCCCTTGACTCTATCATTAGTGTTGACATAGGACTTATAGATTGAAATCAACTATGCCTATTTGACTTATCTTCGATGTAAGCTTAACTAAGTAGGATTAACTCTTCATAATCATCATATGTTTGTGGTCAATGTCTAGGATAGGTAACCTTAGCTCTCAATTACTTGCTAAGATATTTTCTTGCATTTGAAGTTTCCTTTCCTTGCATTTAATTGCTTTGACTTTTATTGCTTTGATGTTTAAATTCTTGCATGTTTAGTTTCCACACTCTTGGTTGAGAAATTGGGTGTTTATGTGGAATTGAGTTATGGATGTCCATTCCGCATAGTGTGGGAATGGCTAATTGGTTTGGTTTCCATTGACACTAGTCTTTCACTAAGTAATTAGTGAGTTGATTAGGACTTATGAATTGAGATCAATTATGCCCTTTTGACTAATTCTCAAGGAGGATTGATTAATTTGGATTGACCCCACACAATTACCATGTTTGTGGTCCATAACTAGGATAGGAATCCCAAATTCCCTAATTCTTGCTTTTGAGTTGCCATTTACATTCCTTGCATGTTTATTTGCTCTCTTGCTATTTACATCTCTTGCTTCTCTTGCTTTCCCAATTCCCCATGCTCTCTCATAGCCAAGAAATGTACATTTTATTGCAACTCCTAGGGAGAACGACCCAAGCTTTAAATACTCACGGTTAATTAGAATTTGTAAACATTTGATTAAGATAATTCATTGTTGGTTTGGACTATACTACCAACAAATTGATTCCTCTTTCGATTGATTCCAAACTATACAATAAACTCTCTCATCAAATTTGGCGTCGTTGCCAGGGAGTTTCAATGGTGTATGCTTTTGGCTATTGTGCATATGTGAATATTGTAAATAGCTTGTTTCTTCTTTGCTAGTATGTGAATATCTTGCTTTTTGGTTGCTATTGAGAATATGTTAACATTGTGAATATATTTTTCTTGGTTGCTTTTTATTTTTTTTGTTGGGAGCTCATAGCTTGTTGGACACTCCATCCTAGTTTGGTACAATCAATGGAGATTTTGGAGACTCAAGCATTGTTAGAGCTTCCCAATAAAGTCCAACTTGAGGACTCAAAACAAAGTACTAGGTGGGAGATACTCCACCGTGGTAACACCTTTCTAACTCTCTCTTTTTACATAGTTTCAATTTATTGCATTTTGTCTCTTGTAAATAGCTTAGGTTTAGTTTAATTTCCATCTTAATTGATTAGATTTTAGTTTAGATTACGTGTTTTTGATGAATAATATGTTTTGGAGTTGGAAAACTATTTTGGACATCAAGTTTGGTGCCTTAGAGTACTAAATTTTTTTTAGAAAAACAGAGCATGTGCGTGCGCACAACACCTGTGCGAACGCACAAAACCCCATTTTCGCATTCTGTGCGCGCGCACACCAGCTTGCACCCCTTCTGCTGGGAGCGTTGGCACACCTTGTGCGTCTACATCCCCCATTATTTTGCCTCTGTGCGTGCACACGGACCTGTGTGCGTGCATACAGAAGGCGTGACAGCTGACAATGTTGACGCTTCATTCTATGTAAAAAAAAGATTGTTCTATGCGTGCGCACAAGCTTGTGCGTATGCACACTTCTTAATCCCCTCTCTATTCAGAGTGCTCGCACACGCTTGTGCGTCCGCTCACCCTCCATTTCTTTTACTTTTTTGTGCGCACGCACACTTTTGAGTGTGCGTATACTTCTTGATTCCCTTTCTGCTGATAGAATTCGCACACCTGGTGCGGACGCACACCCCTCCCTGATTCGCTTAGTGTGCGTACGCACACATGCCTGTGCGTGCGCACGCCCCTTTTTTCTCACCTCTACACTTCTTTTGTTCTCTTCTCTCTATTTCTTTTCTTCTTCTTTCTTCCACCCTCTCTTCTCTTGCTTTTGCCCTCTTTTCTACTTTCTTTACTTTGTTTTCTTTGCATTTCATTTCTACTTTAGTAATTATAGTAGTTTTTCTTTAGTTGTTTGTTAATTAAATAAGTTGTAAGTGTTTGCTTAAATTGGGTTGCTTCTTGATTGAATTTCATTAATGCACTTATACTTTGCCTTAAATTACTAACACCTAATTGGATTTGCACATTTACATGTTGCATATTAGGTGAAATTCTTATAAGTGCATAATGAATTTAATGAATTGAGTTGAACTATTTATTCATCTTGGTTTTTAGTGAATATAATCATATAACAAGGTATTTGTTCCTTGTTAATGCTTTGCATTTTTCGGAGTCAATTTGATTTTATTCTTATCAAGGCTTGACACTTTTTGTAACAAGCACCTTACACATGTGATTATTTCATTATTCCTAAGAATGAATAAGTAGTCTCTTTTTATCATTGAATTGGTTATTGTTAATTGTGCCATTTTCTATTAATTTTGCGTTTCACTTGCACAATTTCAATATCCAATATTTCAAATACTCAATTCACTTTAGTTGTGATTACCTAGGGTTGCTTCTGCCTTAAGATTTTGCTTATTCTTTACTTGCAACCTAGGCTACTTGATTGAGAAACATGCTTTCCTTTGCTTTTGTGGTTATCATTTTACCCGACCAATGTATTGTGTTCTAAATTATGCACGCATTTAGAATACACATATTGTCTTTTATCATACCACACACATCTTACTTTTCCTCAATTGTTATTTGTTTGTTTGTTTACACAACAACCCGGAACCCCTGGAGCCCACCAACTGAAGGTGGAGCCTCATAGCTCTTCACCCTCCAGATCGTGTGCATGCACGGAGGACTGTGCATTAATTAAGTGTGGGGGAGGATCGCCAACTTTGAGAGGGATAAAATTCTTTTCTTAGACACTCTGCAATACTTTTTTTGTTCTTTTTCTTCAATTTTTTCAATTTTTGTTGTTATTTGTACTTTGTTTGGTTTGTTTGTATATATTTTTTTAATGCTTATAGTATTATGGTAGTACATACTTGCATGTTTCATGTTAGATTGAATAATTTTGGTTAAAACAACAAAAAATTTTCAAAAAAATCTCTTTTTGGGCATTCCATTGATTAGATTTGAAAACTTATTTTTGAACTTGCTTGAAGTATTTTTATGGAACATAGAAAAGAGCTTGAACAAAAATACCAAGTGAGATTTGAGCCTTAATTGTGTGATTACACATTTTCAATCACAATATTTGTTCTTGTGTGTTATACTCCTTTTATGATTGTAATCTTAGATTTGCTTGAATCTTTATGTCCTATATTTGATGTTTTGAATGCATTTAGTATGATTGAGGCCATTATTTTTTTTGAAATTAAACTCACAAACCCATATGGCCAACCCTTACATCTACCCTTGTAAACCACTTTTTGAGCCTTTAATTCCCATTTGTTCTAATTTTAAGCACATCATTTGCCCTAAGTGAAAAACCATTATGTCCTTGAATTGTATATTTGATTAGCTTGGATTTGAGTGTGTGTGTGTTAATCAAGTGTGGAGGAATTTGTGGGAAAACATTGGTAGTTAGTTCTTTGGGGTATCCATTGAGAGTATTTGGAAAAGTGGAAAAACACTCGTGCATTCATTACTTGGAACATAGGCATCTCTCTTGTATGATAAGAAAAAAAAAAGAAAAAGAAAAAGAAAAAGAAAAGAAATAATAATAAGAATGTAAATAAGAGATGCATATGTGGTTGAATTGAAAAGAAGCATGCATGAGTGAATGTGAGAAAGGGATAAATGGGTAGTTAGGTTGTTTTGTTATGTATATAGGATGATATAGGATTAGGTGGGATACTTGGGCTAATCAAAGATCCAATTTACTAAGTCCACTTAACCATATTAATTCTACCCTTAACCTAGCCTCATTACAACCTTCAAAAGTCCTCATGATATTTGCATCCATTCATCAAATGTTAGTTGATTGTTAGATGACTTGCAAATCTTTGAGAAACATGATTAAGGGAAGATTGAGTGATTAAGCCCTAAGCACTGAGCGACTAGAGTGTAAACACATCCAGTGAGGGTTTCAATTGCTCAATTCTATGATTTCATTGCTTATCATGTCTTCTTGCAAGTTGTTGAACTTAATTTTGAAAATTTCAAATCAAATCTTTGGGTATTGTTCATATTGCTATATTTGCTTTGTCTTGGCCCTAAGCCTCTACTTTGGATTGATGAGATTCTTTTGTTTGTTTTTTACCAAACTCAATAGAAATTATAGTATAGATATATATAGATAGCATTTAGCGTAGTTGCATACATATAAGTAGTTGCAATAAATAAAATGTTTACCCTTTCATTCTTCTCCTTTTGTTGTGTTTAGCATGAGGACATGCTATTGTTTAAGTGTAGGAGAATTGATGAGTCCATAGTTTACGATATATTTAGGTATGATTTGAGTAGATTTTATCACATAAACCCACATTTATTCACCTAAATAGCATGCTTTTGAGATTTCTCCCTAAATTGTGCTTAAAAGTGAAAACATGCTCTTTTGTGCTTAAATTAGTTAGTTTTTATTCACTTTGATCCCATTTGGTGCCTTGATGCATTTGTGAAGTGATTTCAGGTTTTTCAAGGCATGTTTGGGTTGATGAAGTGAAGTGGTGCACGAAATTGCAATCACACTTTTGCAACCCCGCACAACTAACCAGCAAGTGCACTGGATCGTCCAAGTAATACCTTACGTGAGTAAGGGTCGATCCCACGGAGATTGTCGGCTTGAAGCAAGCTATGGTTATCTTGTAAATCTTAGTCAGGATATCAGAAATTATCAGGATTGATTGTGAAGAGTAAGAGAACATGAAATAAGTACTTGTTTTGCAGTGATAGAGAATAAAACAGTAGTAATTGCATTAATCCATCAAGACACAGCAGAGCTCCTCACCCCCAACCATGGGGTTTAGAGACTCATGCCGTGAAAGGTACACAAAGAAACATGTAAAGTGTCATGAGGTACAGATACAATGTCAAAATATCCTATTAATATTGAACTAGTAACCTAGGGTTTACAGAAATGAGTAAATGACAGAAAAATCCACTTCCGGGCCTACTTGGTGTGTGCTTGGGCTGAGCATTGAAGTTTTCATGTGTAGAGACTTTTTCTGGAGTTAAACGCCAGCTTTCATGCCAGTTTGGGCGTTTAACTCCAGTTTTTATGCCAGTTCCAGCGTTAAACGCTGGAAATTCTGAGGCAGATTTGCAACGCCGGTTTGGGCCATCAAATCTCGGGCAAAGTATGGACTATTACACATTGCTGGAAAGCCTAGGATGTCTACTTTCCAATACCGTTGAGAGCGCGCCAATTGGGCTTCTGTAGCTCCAGAAAGTCCACTTCGAGTGCAGGGAGGTCAGAATCCAACAGCATCTGCAGTTCTTTTCCGTCTCTGAATCAGATTTTTGCTCAGGTCCCTCAATTTCAGCCAGAAAATACCTGAAATCACAGAAAAACACACAAACTCATAGTAAAGTCCAGAAA